>NW_017728925.1:1261998-1288754 GCF_001723895.1 Crocodylus porosus
CCCTCAAAACCCCCCCCCACACCTAACCACAACCCCCACAGTGTACAAGACTCAGCATTTATTTTTTGAGTTATTATGCCATCACCTCTATATAGAGTACACAAACGACAAAAATATTTTTTGTAATAAAATTAAAATACACTACAGTAGGTGTTTGACTTCTGGTGTGTGATTTGTTTTTTTCTGGTTCTAAAATGGCAACTCCCCCTCCCAAAAGGAATATTTTTGGGGCGAGGGGGGCAAGGAGAGGAACTTCCGGGACAAAAGTTAGGGGTTAGGGCTGGGACTTTCAGTCCCAAGATTGTGACCAGGGGGCAGGCCAACTGTCAAGGGATGGAGCTGCCCATGCAGCCCTCAACAGCTCACCAGAACTCATTAAGCAGCCCTCCACCCAAAATAATTGCCCGCCCCTGGTCTTACAGCATCCCTTATGACTACTCCAGAAGAGAATCAATTTACCTAACACTAACCTCCTCCCCTCTCAGACCTTAAGAAAAGCA
Organism: Crocodylus porosus; assembly: GCF_001723895.1. Classification (NCBI taxonomy): domain Eukaryota; kingdom Metazoa; phylum Chordata; order Crocodylia; family Crocodylidae; genus Crocodylus; species Crocodylus porosus. The sequence goes on from NW_017728925.1 coordinate 1,262,499, forward strand.
TCTAAGCAGCACTGCCTACGTGCCACTCATCACAAAGAAATCAGAAAAATACATCTGCATCTGTCAGCTCTGCAAGACTTGCCCAACCACACTGAATATAGATTTTAAGTGTGGGCAGAGGGATTCCTCCTCCTTTGACCATATGCAGGAACTAAGAGCCCAAAAAATGAATACTCAGCAACACAGTAAGGGCCTCCACCGACGCACAAGAGAACTGGCTTACCACAGTCTGCTCATGCAGCTTATCCTGCAGCAGTCACCTCTGAGGTCTGAGAAGCTGATGCCACGTCATTTTCTGCCATTAATGTCGGGTTAGGCTCTCACACGGTGGGTTAAGAGGCACAAGCTAGAGGTTTCTGAACCAAAATTAAGAAATTTGGCTTCTATTATTTCATTCTGCCGCCATGGCCCAAGAAAGTGGACCTGCTTCTCCTTGAGCATGTAAATCCCCAGGACATTGGAAAGATGGGTAGGCCAAAAGACATAGCCAGTAGGGCTGTGCAAAGCTTTGGTCCCTAATTTGATTTGGCAGAGATTTGGCTTGATTCAGTGGCCAAATCTCTGAATCTAAATCAAATCAGAGGACCCTTTAATCTGTCTGAATCAAATCAGAACCCTCTGAACCAATTCAGAGAGTTTCGGAAAGATTCAGAGATTCGGACACAGACACAGCTTTAAATGTTTTTTCTACAAACCTCTGCTTCCCCAGTCTCCTGCTGGCTCTGGGCAGCTGGGAGAGAAGTGGCAAGGGCAGAGCTGCAGATGGGCGAAAGTGTGAAGCGTGGGACTGGCGGCAGCTAGGTAGCAGGTGGCTCATGAGTGCTGCAATGCTGGCGCAGATGGAGTGTCCCACAGAAGCGTGGGGGGCTTCCCAGCATTCTCGGCAGCAGACCCAGAAGTAGACCAGAAGCATTTCTGGTCCACTTCCAGGTTTTCCGCCAAGCACATGGTGGGGGGCCCCTGCACTCCTGTGGGACGCTCCATGTGTCCCAGCATTGCAGCACTCACGAGATGTGCCTGGTATCTTGAGGTATGTAGAAAAATCATTTAAAGCTGTGTCTATGTCTGAATCGCTGATTCTCTAAATCAGCATTGAATCTTCAGATTCGGATTTGGCTGAACCAAATCATGGACAGTGATCTGAATCAACAAATCGAATCACTGTCCCTGATTTGGGGTGAATCCGAATCAAATAGGGCCCACTTCGCACACCCCTAATAGCCAGACTTCTTGGCTCCTGTTCTCTAGTTTGCTCACTTTCTACCTGTCCAGTGATGGCAGCAATGCTCATCACTGTGGTATCTCAATGTGCCAGGGTTATAAAAGCCACCAAAGGCTAAATGACTAATTTCCTCCCTGGTTTTACGATTTTGTTTGGCTCATTTCAACTATTTTCATAACAGACTGTGAAGTCACAAGCAAACTGAGCTGTGAGGGGGTAAGTTGCTATTACATGCATAATTTTTCACTCAGAAAAGCGCTGGCATGGATTTCTTGTACAAATGTGCTCTATTGTACTGCCCTTTATTAAATGGTGAGCAAATATTTTCCCACAAAAACCCCAACGGTTTGCAGAAAAGTTTGGCTGAGCCTTATTCCCTTCTTTAGTGTCCAAAAATCATCTAAATCTTCTCTTTACGTGCTTGACACAATTGATAATCTCTTATTAGAAATGGATTATTTTCAGCTGAAGACCTGCACACAATGGGAGACGCTTTCTAGCAGGATCCTACACATGAAGAACTGCATTGCTGACCCTACAAATTACCCACTGAATTTTCAACATGGGAGCATAGCCCAGAATAGAACACAGGTGCGTTTAGGGACAGAAACCTATAGGGACATGGAAACATAAGCTAAGAATGGAAATTAGAGTCCCCAGCCTGGGTCTGTTTTTTCCCTCTCTTCAAGCTACTATGATTTTCAGATAACAGCAGCATGGTAAACTGAGTCTTGAATGTGTGGCCTCGCTGCAGCAATGCTCCTTCTCCTCTGCTCCAATTCCTTCATCTCAGCAGCAATTTCAGAAAATAACATGTAATGAAAACAGACAATCTCAGGGTTTTTTTCCATCGCTCATTTTATTCAACTGAGCTACTGCATATGGAGTCGACTCTTTATTTTGGCTCATGTCCTCTTGCAATATCATTACCCTCTTCCAAAGGAAAAGCCCTCTGGAGATTTCCAATCCAAACAGGCCCTTGTTTTATCTACAACTATTTGAGTACATGACCTCAGATAACCCCCTGGCCAACTGTGTGCCAACTTCAAACTGCAGCCATGGGAAATTTAAATACAGAGAAGATTTTCCAGCTTCTCTCAAAGAGAAGGACATTTGGTTTCTCACTATTTCTTTTCTTTTTTTTAAAGGGCTGAGTGATTACAACTGTGTTGGGGACTCTGGCCTATGTGCCCCAGAGCAAATGGTACCACAAAGATGCCCATCTAATTTCACCACCATGGCTGGCAGCTATCCACTTTACACAGCAGCTCACGACTTTACCCAGTTACTTTCAAGCTGTAGGGGACTAAGAAGACAAACACTTGCACTTGGGCCAACAAACATCCTAATGTGTAAAGCAGTGTTTTGGATTATGGAGAGAGGAAGTTTTTCATCTTCATTAGCCAGCTGTTTATTTCTGTCTCTGTAGTCTCTGGCAGGGGTTCCTCAAACTTTGGCTAGAGGTCCCTTTATACTCCTCTGTTTAAAACTAAATACATCTAGGGGTTTTGAAGAAGCCTGAAGGAATTAGGTGTTCCATTCCTACAGAAATTCAATGGGGGTCCTTGGAAAATCCAGACCCAAAGAAAGAAAATGCTTAAAATTAGAAGCCGTAATAAGGCAGACCTGTGACAGAAATAAATATTCTGCAACTCCTTTTCCTTATAAGAAATCAGTGCATTTGTATTGTTATCATAAACAAATTACTGTTAAGAACAGCGCTTACACCATGGAGGGAAAGCAGGGCAAATCCTGCATACACGAACCTACGTATCAGTGATAGATGTTGTCATATTGCAACACATCTGCAAAAGGATCCTTCTTTTTTACCGTTCCAAGGGCAGGAGCAAAACTCATCAACAGGGATGCAGGTTTTATGCGTCCCATGGGAAAATGCAGATTTTCTCCTTTAAAGGACAAAAACCTGAATTTTCCCCTTTGAAATCGGAAACTGTGGGTTTTCACTTGGAGGTTGGCAGAGTTCCAGCCTGCAAGGAGCTGCCTGGGGCTGGGTGAAGCAGGGGGTGGTTGATCAGAGGCAGGAGGTGCTACGTGCATGTGTGCGCACACACATGGCCAGCAATACAACCAGGCAGGGTTGTGGGAGCAGCTCCTTGCAGGTAAGTCTATGGGGATGGGGTGGGGTATAGGCAACATGTGGGGGAGCGCAACTCCACACCACCATGGCCATCCCACTGCTGTGGGGCATGTGAGTTTGGCTGGGCTGCAGCACCATGCCCCACAGCACTGAGACTCACGTGGTGCTGGCAGCTCAGTGAGGGAGGTAGGGAGTGTGCTATGCCCACTGAACCAGGTGCCCTCAGGGAAGGGTTTGCAGTTGATGGCTGGGTTGGAGGTACTGCCCAGCCAGGGCAATAGTGGCAGCTCCTGGTGGTGATGTGGGACTCCCGGCAGTGGCAGTATGGGGCTCCTGGCAACAGCAACAATGAGGGGCTCCCCATGGCAGTAGCAGCAGTGCGGGGCTGACAAAGCAGAGACAGCAGCAGTGTGGGGGCTCCCGGTGCTGGCAGCAACACCAAGTCTGCTGGTCTGGCCTAGCTGCAGCCCCATGCCCTGCAGAATCTGGGAGAGCACATGTCCCTCCACTGTCCCCCAACACATCACCAGTGGGCATTCCCAGACCACCCCGTGCCATCATGGGGCCCCTTGATTGTGCAGGGTCAATTCAGGCTCACCAGAGCTTTGTGCCTGACAGTCCGGATGGGCCCCATGCCACTGGGGGGCTCCCTGATGGCACCGGGGCAGTCCAGACTCACCAGTGCTTGGTGCAGAGCCCCAGTGGTGCGGGGCTAGTCCAGGCCACCATGGGCCAATCTCTGGTGAGTCCGGACTAACCCTGCCCCAAATAAGCAGGGGCCATACTCCAGAAAGCTCTACATCCCCCCCGCCCCATTATATACCCCTTCTTCCACACATACACCTCCTTCCCCACATATCCAACTCCTACCCTACACACTGGGGGGGGATAGGGCCTGGAGGCACCTGGGGCCCCCTCCTGCAGGGCTGGGAAGGTGGGCTGCAGGTCAGGAATGAGGGGCACCCCTAGCTCACTCTCTCCTCCTCTGTCCCTGCCCAAGCTGAGGTGGTTCCTTCAGCTTGTGCCTGACTGCTTTCAGATTAGTGGCTTCATTCCTAAACTGTATTCATCTGCTCTCACTTCTCCTACTGGTGGTTAAATTATAATCACTCTGTCCATCTGTGTATTTAGCCCAAAAGTCCATGTCTATTTACTCCAGAACATGGAGGGGTGAATTTGACCCATAATGATAGCTTGAAGTAACAATTCTGAGCTTGCAGTCGTGTGGACCATTCATCTATTGTTATTAGAGTATTTACATTATGGCTGGGCATAGGGATTGACAGAAAATGGGGACCATGTTTTGCTGGTCATCTGTAGACTAATGGGCAGTACCTTCTCCAAGAAGCTTCGGCATGAACTGAGCAGGCAGACAAAGGGGAAGTTACAGAGGCCTGGCAAGCAAAGACAATCACTGGGATAAGTGGTAAATGATTCAGGAGCGACACAGGCACTTAAAACATTCTTTGGTTGGGTTTGCTGGAAGAAGTGGAGCTAAATGGAGACATGAAGGTTGGGAAAGGAAATACTGAAGGAAGGCAACAGATACAGGGTGAGGCAGAACAGGGTAGGAGTATGTGACAGAGTATGTCCAGAGTCAAACAGTAGACAGCACCCATGTGTTCTCATCCAGGCTGCCCTCTCCCTGGCTACAGCACCTCCTAAAGCTGATTCCATACCTGTTTCAGTTTTTCTGACCCATGTACGAGCCCTACAGCAGTAGTTTTCAACCTGTGATCCACAGACTCTGGTGGTCCACAGATGGTCTAAGGGATCCAAGAAAGATGATTATAATCACTCAAGTATGCAAATACCCATGCCTACAATTCAAAGGGATCTGCATCTCCATTCAAAATTTCCAAAGGGGTCCATCCACACTTCCATTTGAAATTTTTTAGGAGTCCATAAAAGGAAAAAAGTTGAAAACCACTGCCCTACAGCCCTTTCAAGGGGGAAGGACATCATTTGTACTCTATTCCGATTCAAGAAGGGCTGCGCACTCTTTCTATGAAGACTCCTTTGAAAATAATGGCGGAGCCAGGTCCACCATGCTTCACAACGGATTTGCTAAGTTCAACAAAGAACTTGAACAGGAAATGTTTGTCACATACCAGCCTCCTAGTTAATCCCCTACTAATAGTCTGCAGAAGTTAGCTTGAACCTGCCTGCCCTCCCACAACCAACTGGTTTGAATCAAGAGGGTTTTGGTGCTGAATATCATACAGAATGACATTTCCCCCCCCCCCCACCCCAAAGACCATCAAAACAGTCAGTGTCAAGGAGAGGCCAAAACCTAAGGAAAAAGAGCCGGCCTCTGTGGAAACCACGGGAAAAAAAAGTTGAGCTAAGAGTAATAACACTCTTGCTCCTATTTGCCTAACTTAGCTATGAAAAAGGCTTGGGCCCCAAAGTTACTTAGGCATTTTGAAAATGTTACTCTTAGCCTATAAAGAGAGCCAGATAACTTTTATACCACTAGAGAAAAGGAATATTATTGTAGCTTTGTTTTAAGTTCAGGAACACAACACTGCTTGAATTTTTTGTGCATTTTCAGTTCTCTCATTGACTGATTTAGAGGTACACTGAAAGACTGTAATGTAAGGTAAAAAAGTAATGAAGCCTCAAACCTTTTAAGGGTGATTACTGCTCAGCCTAACTCTGCTTTCTAGCAGCTTGGCATTTTTATTTCATACCCCTATTGACACAGCTAGCTCTCTTCTGCTAAGCAACAGGGTATATACACATGGATGAATTCTTGCAATTGAAAGAATAACCAGACAGATCCAGCTTAACTAGGGGAATCTGCCTCTGCACATTCTCCCTGGCCTTGCCCACTGGCAAAGGAAACCCTGCAACTTTTATATCTGGGAGGTCTTTGAGAGTTTGGCAGAAATCTCCTCAGAGACCCATCCTTAGCCTGTTTAAGACTGTTGGTGGCATGGAATTGAATTGCAAAAAGATCTACAAAGCCCCTGCTGAGCTCTCTCTCGGGGAAGGCTCTCTGTACTGATGGAGACACTTAAGATTAACTATGATGGCAATACATTGGGAATTTTCAAGAGTGGAGACTTCAAAGTACCACTTAGGATACTCTTTGTTAACAAATCAGTTGAATACTACCCTTAGCACTAAACTGAAGGTGAATGCCATTTTATTAAGGAACAGAATAGACATGACTTAAGCTTTTATTGATTTATATAGAGAATAGAGATGACTTAAGCTTTTATTGATTTATATGTATAGGTATATTGTTTTCTATTGAGATTCCTGTTGCATCAGTTCATTGTGCAGTCATTTTACAAGTGCTTGGTTTACTCCTTGCACTTATGGCAGGGTGCTAAAGCCCTTACACGCATTAATAAGGCAACCTGTAGAGGCTGATCAGTACTGTCACCTATATTCCACATGTGAAACAGAAGTGGAAAGATTATGGAGAGAGTCGATATTCCTAAGGTTATCTAGTGGGTGAATGGTGCAGAAAGTGTGGCAGAACCCAAGAATCCTGGTTCCCAGTCTACTCCTCTAAATTCTCTACCCAACAATAATATTTTAACGACAGCTTCAGTGCAGACTGCTCTCCATATGACAGACTGGAAGCTTGGACCTATGGTAACCAACAACATTTCTGCACATAAGAAGTGTCTTTGAAGTTTTGCTACTCTAGATTTCATCCAGGTAACGACTTGCATTTGTCCTCACATCTTTGTCCATCTTACCTATACCATGTCCATTAATCTATCTACAATCATTTTAATCCTCAGTTGCTACAAAAAGAAAACCCAGAAAACATGTTTTTTTCCTCCTTGTCTGATCTGTAGGATGGGAGCTAATAACAAATTTACAGTCCACTCTTTTGAAAAAAACAGATCTAGAAATGGATACGTCTAGGAATATGTTCTCCAAGAGATGGATGATGAGTAGGGATCTGGGTTTTCTGTTTGTTGCAGAAAAACATGGATCTTCCCCTTCAAAGGAGAAAAATGTGGGACACCTGTGGTTTCCCTTCGCAGGCTGGCAGAGCTCCAGGGGGGTGCCATGTGTATGTATGCACGCACACACATGCACATGGCTGGCAATACAGCCAGGCAGCAGTGGGGAGCAGCTCCCCCAGCTGCCTGCAGGTAAGTCTATGAGAGAAGCAGAGGCAATTTGTGGAGGGGCCAAATGAGGTGGCCACAGTGAGGGAGGGAGTAGGCCAGGGTTGGCGGCTTGGGTTGGGGGCACTGCAGGGGTGGGATGCACGGCCATGGGGCCTGGATGGAGAAGCAGGATGGGGTTATGGGCAGCTCATCTAGGGGCCAGCAGGGGGGCTGGCTGCATGCACTCCTAGGGAGAAGCTGGGCACCAGAAGTGATGCCTCAGAGGGTGGGGTGGGTCCCACCCTGCTGCCCTCCCCTCAGTGGCCTCCACAGCCCAGCAGGAGGGACCCAGTACAGGATGGTGGAGCAAAGCAGGGTGGCAAGACTGGGTGTCACTGCCAGCTACGCTGCTATGGCCAAGCAGCAGCACAGGGGCACAACTCTGTGCTGCCGCTGCCACCCCCGTTGCTCCTGAGCAGGCAGGAGGTGCCTCATCATGGCAACACGGCTGGTGTGGGACTCCCAATGATGGTGGCAACAGCACTGAGCCCTGCTCCACCCTCCCACACTGGGACCCGCTTGCTGGGCCATGAAGGGCCCCAGGGGGAGGGCAACAGGGTGCAGAGCACTGAGCCCCACAGAAGATAGCCTGCATCCTCCCAGCCCTCCACGGGCTCTGCTCCAGCCATGCTGCCCATGGGAAAGGGGGGGAAGGGCTGAGCTCCACACTGCTCTGGCTGCAGCAGTCGCTGGGTCCCATAGCCCTGGCAGCTGAAGACCCCTCCAGCAAGAGAGGGAAGCAGAGAGCTGCAGGTCAGGAGTGAAAGGTACCAGCAGGGCTGAGGCTTGGGGGCTGTGGATTGGGGGTGGGGGCACTGGCAGGCCAGGGGACTGCGGGACAAGAGTGAAGGGGACCAGCAGGGCTGTGGGGCTATGGATTGAGAGTGAGGGGCAATGTCATAGGCAAGGGCAGGGCACTAGTGTACCAGGGATGCTCAGTGCCACAAAGCAGTGGGGGGCAGGGGCAGCTGCAAGTTGAGCCATGTCCTGGAGAGCAAAGAGGGCAGTGGCAGCTCTGATTTTCTATGAGAAAAAAACAAACAAAATCACATGCCAAAATATATAGGTATTTAGAATTTATTTTATTATAATGATTGAGGCACTGGTAGGCTTCCAAACTGCTTTAAAATAGTAAATCTATCAATAAAACACTGCGTTCAAACGATACCTATATATAGAGTGGTGTTTCATTCCAATCATGGAAAAACACAAATTTTGGGGTTTTAATCAGAGATTTGGGGATTTTTTTTAACAGAGAAAACCAGGATCTCTGGATGAGTTTTACTAGCCCTGACCACACATATTACTAGGCAGTAAGCACATGATATTATGTATAGGCTATTTATTGATACATTATCTCTTCTAGGTAATTCTGCATTTTGTAAGTGCATCAGATTTAGTTTCTCACTGGATGAAGTTACACATTCTCCTTCGCCATACTAAATCTGTGGAATGTTAAGCACTGTTACAGTTTGATTGTTCTGTGAACAGTTGCAAGTTAAAGGTTAATACCATTTCTTGCCTGCACAGCTCTGACCTGACAATAGAGGGCTGGTGAGCAAGGGTATAGCGAGGAGCCAGGACACCTGGTCTCTTTCCCAGCTCTGGGAAAGGGAGCTCAGCAGTGCATCCTGGGATGCTGGAGGACTGCAAATTGGTCATTTTATCACCGTGAAGCAGACCAAAGTTACACTAATACAAGCTAAGTAGCATGGCCAAGACTTAACCCTCACCTAAACTGGTGTAAATTTGAGAGATTCAGAGGGCACTCAGAACAAGTTAACAAGCTTTAACATGTGAATGCTTGTGCTTTAAGTACCCTTAGTGTGGTCAATGTGCACCATGCACCTTCACCTTCTGTCTTTGGCACCACCAGCCAGAGAGACCTCAAAGCAACTCAGTTTTACAAAGAGGAAGGAAAAATTTGTTTTCAAAAAATTCTCTCATGCAGTGTTCCTATGAGCCTCCTGTTTTGCTGAAGATGCAAGAAGCAGAATAGATTTAATCTCTCCCCCCCATAACTGTACTGGAGCCGCAAAAGTCCAGTCGGTATCAGAGAAATGAACGGATATGACTCATGCACATATGGCAACAGGGAGGTGGGGGTTAGATAGGAAGACTGAGAATCAACTGTTTTCAGCTCCTGACCACATATTAAAATCCTGAGGTTGCCAATGACATGGGGCATGAGGGAAGATAATCACAGAAAAAAGAAAGCATATGACAGCAGCCTCTGAAATCACACACACAGTTTCTGCCTGGAGGCTACAACCTGCAGCTGAGTGCTAAATAATGCCTGTGCTGTAATGCTCTGCCCACTGATGGGCTGATGCCACAGAGCTGCCAGATGCACCTGTAAAAGGAACCGTCCAGCTACAGACTAATATTGCTGCAAAGAGGAATGCTGCTTTGGATCCAACAGTCCTAATCTCTGCCCTGTGAATAATGAGCCTACGTATGTTAGCCTCTCCTTAACTGAAGACCATGGAAGCACTTGGGCGGGGAGCGAGGCCCAAGTCTCCCAGCCTCGTTCTGCTCAGGAGTTTCATCTTTGTTAAGGTAGAAAGCTACGTGATCCCATTTGGCGGGCAGGGCGGCTGTTTGCTGACGTGCCAAGCCACATAGCGCTGATGTAAATTGACCAGCTGGGTATTGTTTCCTTTTAAATTGTATCGCAGGGGCTGCTCCGTCCCTGTGAGCCAAGCCTAAAGGTATCATATCAAGTTAGCATTTACAAAGTGCCCCTAGGGCTTGCAGAGCAGATTAACTTTCACTTTCACACCTCACTGGCCACATATAAGAAACCTAATCTAAATGGCGTAACTTTGCATAACCGATTATTTTCACTGGGGTAACCTGAGCCCTCCAGCAAATACCATTAAATGCTGCCGATATAGGGAAGGCCCTGTTTGGGGGAGGAACCAACAGCAGAGGCTGCCAGAGGCAGCGGAGGGAGGATGCAGTGGTAAAAGCCATCCTTTACCACTGCCTCCTCTCTCTTCTACCTGTTTGCTATAGGTAGCTCTATCATTCAACAGTCACCTGTTCCTTTTCTCTGAAAGGCAACATGGAAAAATCAGCAGGCTGCTCCTTTTGTACTTTGGGCTTGTGGGCCAACTCATTTAAATAGTCATACGTAGGAGTGTGAGACAATATGGCAGCAGTCGCAAAGTGAACAACATCTCAGGTTAGCCAGGGTTGCAAAAAGTAAAACCGGGACTTGTTTGGCCAGACTGAGTGCCAGTTTTCCATCTTTTCCCACACAACTCCCCCCTCATTCCCTGGGATCTCGGCTTCCATGCTGACTTGTGACCTGTTACCTCCAACCTGGTCCAACTCCAGCTCCCACTAAGATTGCCACTTACTTGACCTCTCTGTCTCTATCCTTTCTTGGGCATCTCCATTACTGAGGTTCCTCTTTCCAGACACCAGGTCATGTCTCAGCATCTCTCATTCCCCTCCTTCCTCCACTGGCTCGCTTGTGATCTCCAGTTGATTAAGGACCACAACTACTCTGCTCTCTCTCCCTCTGATTCAACTGCCCAGTCACCACACTACTATGAATTTCAACCTGAACTAAAACTCCTAAACCTAACCTATAAGGCCCTAAATGGGTTCAGTTCTAGCTATTTCAGAAACTGCTTATCCAACCACAGCTCATCAGAGCAAATATTATAAGGGGATCCAGCAGCTACACATGCCAGGCTGTTGGAGGCAGGGGTAGGGCAGAGACACAAGAATGCCTTATCCTACTCTACAGGAAATCAGATCAAGACTGAGCACGTTAGGCTGAAACAGAGGGCCTACTTCCTCCACAAAACTCACAGCAGAAGCATCTTCTTTTGTGATCAGCTTATATGAGTGGGACATATCATGGGAAAAACAGAACTATAAGAAATGTAAGAATAAGGGATAGAAAAGCATATAAAGAATAAGAACATTAAGGAGGTGAAGAAAGTAGAGGCTACATGAAGCTGCCAAACTCAATGTGAGCGACAACTAAGATTCATTAGATTTGAAATTTATGAAAATACAGTTTTCTTTAGTTATAATTATAACCCCCAAAACATGCACTGTTTCAATTTCCATTTTGGCAAAACACTATTGTGCCTTCCCACTATTTTTTTTTTTCCTTGACAGAATCATTTGTCATCATGGGAAATCAGAGGCCACATGCTTCCTTCTGCTGGAACAGAGGCTTGTACATCGCAGTTATATTCTAGACCCCCCTCATTTTAGCCAACCTGAAATAAAAATTAAGGTGGGGCTGACAAGCCTGGGAACTAAAGATACCACTTTTAGCCCAAGCCCTATTTTCAGCTACTGACTCAAAGAAAACACTTAATTTTTTCTAAACAAAACCCTGCTGTGTATGAGAGCTTGCTATTGCTATCCATTTTGGGCTTGTCAGGACTCCTGGATTCAGTTATTGTGTTTGCAACTGATGCTCTGCATGGCCCTGAAGAAACTGTTTAGCATTCTAGAGACCACTCTTTTCACAGTCCTCTAGGGTATTGTGAGGCTTTACACATTTCTGGTTCTTAAACACTTTGAGATCCTTGGATGAGTAGGGCTCATAAACGGAAAGCACTCTTTTAAGGTCATCAGTAAGACACTTCCCGCATATGCCAGCAGCATAGCTAGGGGGCAGGGGGAAAGGGGGCAACCAGCAGCCCAGGCAGCTTGTCAAGGGGAATAAACATAGACACAGTGATGACTCATGATGCTGCCACCACTGGCACTGACCCATGTGCCACAGCTGTCCTAGGTACAGAGTTGCCCTGCTAAGCATCTGGCAGATGCACCTTTTTTGGGGAAGGGAGTCTAATGTAAGCCTTCACATGTTGCATGACATCTTCATCATCTACTAGCTTTTTACTGAAAATGTCCTCATACGACCCAATGATATAGTATAAGCCTTCATGAAAATATATACCCCTCTGCACCCTGATACAGAGAAACAAGGGTTTTTTTAGCTGTAGGTTTCACACACTTACACATCCAACCATATGAATAGTTCCCTTTTTGCAATTAAAAAGTGGTGTGGTGCTTAAAGGTCTTCCCATGAATATTGTCAAGCAATTACACATCTGGTAAAATCTATGGTGAAGTTTGGTATGTGCATTCTTAGTGTGTAATGTCACCTTGAGCAGAGGTCTTGAGAAATTCCTGAAGACTGGGTAATGGCTCTGAGGCACAGACATATTGTGGACGTTAACCACTACCCAAAAACCATTGCATGGTTCATATAAGTATCTGCAAAATATATCATCACAATGAATATAGCAACAAAAGAATTTAAGTTGCTCATTAGCATAAAGGAGCTTTAAATAACCTGTGCTTACCATAACAGGAAAAGAGTCTCATGATAATTCCTCTGCTCTGGGTTGTCTGAGACAAGCATTTCTCTGGCATGTTCCAGGGTGTAGCACAGTTCAGAAGTATGCACTTTAGAAAAGAAGGATTTAAGACAAAGACAGAACTTGCTCTGACAAAACTTAGATGTCACAATTCTGTCACCTTGACTTCTCAAGGACTCAAGGAAGCCATGGAAGTCTTCCATGACAGTTAAATTCAATTCAGTCCACCTGCAATGCTAGTGAGGCTGATCACATTATTATTTAAACGGGAATATGCACAAACCACCTCAGATAAGATGCATGCACTATACTTCTAGTATGATATACTGCCTTATATGCACTGGCAGAATTGAGTGCCATGTCATTAACAGAATGTGTATACAATAAACACTACAAGGGCAACGATGTAAAGAAAAAGTAGCTCTGAAGTGTATGGAACACAAAGAGACATGGGAATTACGATGTCTTGACATAGTAAATGTATTGAACGTTGCCCCTGAACTAAAAACCAACAGAACTTAAACTGGCTACAAATATTCTGTTTTCTCATGACATCGGAGAGAGAACATGGGGACAGTTTCTTTAGGACATCTGGGAATTAGAGCTGTTTCACTGACTTCTACAGGGTTCTGCATTTTCCTTACAGTCACTCAATCTTTGTCACTCAGTGACCTTTCACTACTTTTTCCCAGTTCACCAGAATCACTGCTGACCAGTATACTTCCCTGGTCTGTCCAAAACCAAAGGAGGAGGAAAAAGCCTTGTACAGAACACTATAAAAGGAAGTTTACTTTGTGCTGTATCATGTCTTCTTTTCTTTGCTAGTCTAAATACTAATTTGGGACTTTGCTTGCTTGTTCTGTTTCCACTGGCTAAAACCAGCATTTTTCCCAGCTACTGCTGCTATTCAGGGGGGTGAAAAATGCACATTCATACCTTTGCTGCATTCAGAGCTGGATGACTAGTCTGGTTTCAAGTAAGGAGGATATTCCTCAAATGAAAACATTTGCTTTGTAAGCTGAGGATAATTGAATTTGAATAGGTCATTTAGCCTCATTACTTGCAGCACTGTTCTATATAACACACCAAAAAACTGACACCATTTTTATTAAGTTTAACATTTACTTTTGCATATGAAAAGAGAAGGCACATAAATATACAACCCAGAACCCAAGATGCGTCTCCTGCACACTAATGCACAAAAAAGAAGATCTATAGATAAAACACTGCAGGGCAAATTGCACTACAAGTGAAAATTTTGGAGACATTTGAGAAAAAAGGATCTGCAACATAAGACCATCTTCCTTGAAGAAACACAGCTGATCTCCTGCATTCCCATATCTGACTTCCACTGGTCTGTGTAAAATATAAACTTCACGCTAACTCTATGAAAACAGTCAACATCTTAGAGAGACAACAGTCTGCTCCTGGCTGGTGAAAAGGGGGAAAAAATCCCAGGCTGTCATTCTTCCCTCACTGTGACCTTCATGCTCCACTAGATTTCTGAAGATACTGAAATCTTGGCAGGGAAGTGTAGAGTCTGTGGGAACCAGGCAATACAGTCCAGGCTTGCTGGTGAGAATTAGGCCCAGTCAGACCTTTTTTTAAGGCCCTATGTTATACACAGAAGATAATGTAGTGGAAAGCTTGTTTGGGGCTGGGAATTATAGGCTTCATTCTCCAGGACATGAGCTGACTGGCTGAAAGAGTTCAGAAAGACTCTTTTTCTCTTAATAGATCACACTGCATAACTGATATGGGGCATTAAGCTTTTTCTTTGCCTTTATTATAAAAACATTAGATATTATGCCCAACTGGAACCAGGACAGCATAAGGATCCTGCATGAACTGATCCTACACAGCTGTACTTGTGGTACAGCTAGCACCATTATGTGATACCACTCTGAAGGCAGGTGCAACATAACAAAACCCACCCTTCTTCCTGCCTAGGAATTCACATCAAAGTGTACACAAAAACATATACATTATTCCCTCCCGCAAACAAACGGATGCTATCCAGAGATAGAGCTTATTATTTCCATGGAAAGACATATCGTTCTTTATCAGTTAGGAGAACACTTACAGAAAGGCGATAAAATGCAAGGTGTAGTTGGCTGAAAACAATTCAGTTCTGCTTCACGTGTCCTGTGCCATTTGCCTTCAGTAAACTATCACAAACCTCGCTGATGTTCAGTCATTGTCGTGCAAAACTGTTCAAACTAGAAATGAGGCTTTGAGACATCCTTCTTAAAGAATCTGTAGATGAAAAGCACTGTTTAGCCTTTAAGCACTATTATTACTTACTGATGCCTCCTAACTCAAATGCAAATAATCCTGTTCCTTCCACTGTGGCTAGAAAGAAAGAAAGAATCTGACATGCGCAGTTTCCCAGGCAGAACCTAAGCAGTACAAGTTACAGATGCATCTAAATTGTGAGGCCCAACATAAACAGTAAGATTGAGAAGGTCTTACCCTTTCTTGTTGAACAATTGCATGCTGGAGCAAGAAATCACTAATTACATAGTGGACAAGCCTCAGGCTGATTTTTCATTTTAGGGTGAGAGGTTATAAGGAATAAGTTGTTAATTCACATCTGGGGAAAGTACAGATGCAGCTAATCTAAGGTCTTTCCTCACCTGTAGGCGCTGACAAATTGCATCTGACGGATGAGCCTTTTATTAAACCACAGAGAGTTTCAAACTGATATTATATTTCACAATGCTCCCAAATTTGTAAAACCAGTGCATATGGTCCTTGTTACTGCTTTGCTTATATGGTGCTAGATTCCATTTATATGCACACAGAATTAAACGTATCCCTTCCCAAAGATTTTCGCTGCAGAGGAAAAAGTGACTGGAGACCCAACAACGCTTAGGCTTAATAGTGTCTTAAAGCCAAAGTGTTGCGGGTTCTATGGATTTTGAGTTTTTCTGTTTCACCTTTTGGGACATGGTTTTGTTAACGCATGTCCTTCATTTACCTTTTCTATCCAGTGGTGGCACATCCCCAGCATGCAGTTTCCTGAGAAGAAAAAGCCATTAGGTATCATGGACCCTTTTATTCATCCAGCTGGTGTTCAGCACATACCAGAAAGCAAAATGTACTATTTAAAAAAAAATTAAATGACTCTTGCCCTTTTGTGAAATTTACATCAGGCCTTCATGAGAAAGGAACCACAAAACAAAACCGCTCTGGTCCCACTTCCATGATACCATAAATGAGGAAGAGAGCAACTCTGCTTGCAAGTTAGTGAGAAAAGCGATGGCTGGGAGTTCTCATCATCGTCTGGACCAACAGTACAACCCACATGAAAGGATCAAAAAGGCCTGCTGATCAGATTGGTGTGACAGAAATGTGCAGATTTTCAACCTAAACAACAGCTTGAGGGATCTATATTACTAATTATCAACTAATATTGCCAGGGTTCCCAGGCTAGCTTCAAAGCTTCCTGCAAACTGCCTCAAGCACAGGGTTTTTCATCTAAGCATAAGGCCTTCATTGCTGTCCCTGTTAAATGGATTGCTCCATACTGTGTTCGCGCTGTGCAAATCAGAGTTTGCACATGAGGAGCTTCATAGCTATGAGGTTTGCTACCTTAACCACACAAAGACAGAGACATTTGCTAAAACTGCTGTAACATTTCAGCTTCTATCTTTCAGAAAGTAGCGGTTTCCTCTTGGCTCCTGCTTACTTTTGGTCCCACACTGAAGTCTTTCAATGAGGAAAGTGGTTTTGAAACAAAAAGGGCACAGGTCTCTCTCACACTGCAGAAGTTAAACAAGATATCAGTACAGGTAACTCGCTTAGTTCAGATCTGAGCTTCAATGAAGTGAAAGAGACCGTCTATTTACACTTGCAAAAATCCTACAATTGTACAGAGCATTACTTATCATGGAGTGTTTCCTGCTTCCCTTTCCTGGATTTAGCTCCCTTGTGACTAGTGGCTTTTCACTGTTAAGAATGTGCCTACCCAATACATCATACTTCAGCCAGTAAAAGGAAAGGGATGTCTTTGTACTTCAGAAGGCAGGGTAGATATGCACCTTATAAACTAACTAATCAGAGGTAGACAAGCTTTTGTAAGCCGCAGCTTACATCAGATGCTGAGAAGGGACTGTAGGAAGCAGAACTTCTAAATAGAAAGCAGTGTCTAAATTACAAAAGATAGGAAAGGAGAGTGGAAAAAGGAAGGGGCACTGCTGGGTGTGGCAAGGTGGGTAGGAGAGAGAAAAACAAAGCAGTTAACCCAGTGAGGGACACAGGTTATAAAAGCTAATCCAGGAAATGGAATAAGAATAGGATAAGAATCTTTCTGCCTGATTTCAGACTAACACAGCTAACTACCTGTCTTAGTCCTCCAGACCCATTGCAAAAATATTGTAAATAAAGACACATAACACAGCACTGTACAGACTGTTAAAAAAGTAAATTAATGTCTGCGTTTCTACAGTTCAAATAAACTTTTCATAAAGGAACCTCTCATGGAACCGTAGAACAGAGAGATGGAAAAGACATAAGACTCCCCCCCATCTCTCTCTGACAATATGGACCTGGTTTGCTACACAGGTTTATTTAGTGCAGCATCCATACTGCTTTGAATGTGCAGGCACTGGACTTCCCCCACTTCCCTTAATCAGTCATTTCAAATCTAGGAAAGCCCTCAAGAATCAAAGAACTTGTCTTCCAGCCAACCTGCACTTGCTCCTAAAAAACACACACAGGCACTCTCTGAAGGCCTCTCCAGGTCCTTTATGACAAGCATGGGGACCAGTAAGTGGAATGGATGATTTGTGGACTATCTTCAGTTCTCTGATACATGCCCACCACTTGCATTCCTTCTGGTGGAACAGCTCATATTTATCTGAGGGAAGAAGAAGCTACCAGTGAGTTCACAAATGAGCAGATGATTAGAAGATTCACTTGAAATACATGTGGGAGACTCAAACACACAGAGCAAACGAGCAGACTAAGCACACTCTCCCTCAGGTCCCAGAGAGAAGTCCAAAAACATAAAGGACTAGCAACTTGCACTTATTTTAACTTTAAAAGATTTAATCTCATGGCAGGGGAACAAGACATGTCCTCTTCCTTTCAGCTATAAGGAGCGGGCCCCCATCCATGCCAAGGGAGCTGACAAGAGGAATCACACTTCATAACAATCCTGGATGCAAAACTGTACTGGCATCTATTTTTATACATCCAATGGTACACGTAGGAACTGTTACAGTAATAATATCTGCTGACATATTCCCTCAAATAATTTACTGAATACAAGACAGAGACAAAACAAGCCCTTGGTCCATGAGACAGAGAGGCAGGCAGGATGCCACATTACTTCCTGCAACACACAGAAAATGCTTATCTATGATTGATGATCACAGCTGATAATGAACTTCCAGCCCTCTGGCAAGCAGACGGACCATTCCCCATGGAGAGTTCTGTAGCTCAGACACCATTAAGCTGAGCTTTGTGAAAACAAAGAAAGAGGGTGAACAGGTTAGAAAGCTGATTTTGAATCTTTGAGCACCCAGAACTCCCAATGATGTCAGGGACAGCTTTGAGTACTCCGCACCTTTGGAAATCAAGGGTAATTAGAGAAGTAGTTCCTCTAGGCCCACAGCTGCCAAAAGTTTTAGGTTCCCCTTTATAAGAATGTTATTGTATAGATTAAACTATCAATACAGCAATTTTGACCTTGAAGGACATCAGGGTTTTCTCAGTCCCTGAGAACACAAAACAGCACTAAAATGCCACATCCTTACAATGTGGCTACACATATGGCATAGAAATGACTACAGGCAAGGTAAGAGAGTCCCAAGAATGGATATCAGCCTTTAAGCTGTTTATAATATCCAACAGAAAAAAAATCTGGACGTAAAACTACCAAAGTAGATTGAGATCAGTATATCACAAAAAACTGCAACAAGGTCTTGGGCGTATACCACTATACAGAACAATACTGAATCAGATATATGAATCTTTATATCACCACACCTACAATCTTATTCTTCCTTTATTTACCTGTCAGCAGCCTTGCAAAATTCAAAGCAATCTGACAAAAAATAATGCCAGGTATGTTAACAAATGCAATTGTCTTACCATGACTGAGACACAAGTGAAGCATCTTTTCTGGAAGCTGGTGGGTGTATAATATATACTGCTAGGTAGAGCTTTCATAACAGCAGTAAGAATGAGCATAGAGGAGTACACACAAGAAAAGAACTGCAGAACTAAGCAGCTCCAACATCTGGACCATAAAGTAAGGGGTCAACTTTATACCACATGTCACATGCTCACCTGCATTTATGATATATCATCCCACTGATTTTTGCAGCAAAAATATTCTCTGCATTTATTTGCTCTAATTGTCTATTAAAGGCTGGCTGCCTGCAACAATGCTCTCATTTTATGGAATCTTGGTTAAATGTACAGGATACATGTTTGGTTCAAAGGTTTAAAAAAAAATTAGAACCAAGAAGCCAGTTGCTCTAAATGGAATAAAATCTATCCTGAAAAGAATGAAGCCACAAAACTAGTACATTATCTGATATCTGAATATACCCATTTGTCCTGAAGCAGGATCAACCAAGTGACCCATATTATGTCTATGCCATCTGCTTGGCTCTCTACTATTCCCATCCTGTGGGCGTCCTGAACAGCTGGACAACTCTCATTTTCTGAGCGACTTAGACATTGTTTCAACAACTACTGAAATCAGATATAAGTGGAATTCTAGAAGAGTATGCTTCTATGTGTTTTCCCAATATTCACTGCTATTGCTATAAAATGCACAAAGTTCCACACTGCTAGGAAACCCTGCTAGCTGTCTACCAAACGGCATTGAGCCAGACCATTACTGAAATGCTAGACTTGGCTCATTTACCCGTAAGGGAATGCTCCTTTTCTAGTCAGGTTTGTGTATTTCTTCTCTTCCTATCTTTAGAGCCCTGATAAGATAAGAAATGTTGAAGTCACAAGTCGGCTTATATTACAGTTTTCAAAGGGATAAGTTACAGTGTGTTACTGTAATGAATGCACCAGTGAAACTGGAAGTGATGAAGAAGAATTAAGCCTAACGCAATCAAGATTTTTTTTTTTTTAAAACAGTCCAAGAATACTCAATCCCAAACATAGTCTGGATTCATCAGACAGCAAAAACATGAACTAACCCAACAGCCTCAAACAAAATCCTGGCCTTCCAAACCAAGTAAAACTCTCCCTTTCCATTAATGTAATTAAGGGATATCAGAACATATAGCCACAATTAACTATGCTTTATATAATTAAAACAGCACGTGTCCTAGGCAAAGAACTCGGAAACAAAGAGAAAAGAATATCCATGATCATCAAGACGAAACAAAACCCTAAATATCAGAAACTTGAAAGTTACGCCAAATGCTAACCCGCTTCATATGCTTTTGATTTGGTCATGGTCACCAATATTTGTAAAGGACATTAGCACTTTCCAAAAACACATTGCTTTGTGAGTCCTTCTTAAAAGTACAGGAAGGAACCCTGGGAACCCACAGGAAGATCCAAGGATATAAAGCCAGAATACTACAATGGTGTGTACTTAAACCAAATGAGCAGTGATATTAATTTAGAAAAAAAGATTCCTACCTGACAGCGACTGAAGATATCTGCCAGGGCCACTTGAACATTGAAGTGCTTCAGAACTTGTAGGGCCTGCTCCCTTGCTTTTTCTGAACAGTTCACAGAGAAACATCTCCCTTCTCCTACCTGGGACTGCAGCTGCCAAAGGCAAGTCACACACCAAAGACATGACAAACCATGTATTCAAGACACTGGGATCTGACTCGTTAAAACACACCAGAGTTGATTTTTACATCAAATAATGTTTGATGCTATTGTGTGCCTATTCACTAAATTTGGAACACACATGATAATTTAACGCTAGTAATTTGAGACACCTTTGCAAAGAGTTTTGAGAATGCTGGAACTGTCTAATGTTCAGTATGCTGTACCCAACAGCCAGTTTTAATTTCCCTGTAACTTAGCATACAGAAGTAGAGTGGTGTTGTCTGAAATGACATAGGACTGTATTTAACCATGGTTATCACGTGAAACCCAGACGAGAGATCATACACTGACATGCAGCTAAGCAAGCCGAGATGAGGAGATAGCACTTGAAATAAATTGGAGCCATCTGACCCCTTCTAGCTTTATTTGCACAAGTCATTTATTTTTACCTCAAACAAGCTAATGGTTATTGAACTTGCAAGGGTTGATGTGGCTACTTCCTATGCGTTTGTTCCAGGATAGAGGTTTAGTGCAGATGTCTGTAACCTGGAGTGCATATTTGGGAAGTGTCTAGTTTAGCCTTTATAAAGGTGCTCAGTACCTTGAGATAATCAGCAATCAATTAAGTCTAAAAGTCTACTATAAGCAAACCCTCTGCTATTTTGTGTTATCCACAAAGGGAGAACAAAATCTACAGATCCAACTCTAACAGCTATTTCCTGAAACAAAACTATGCATCCTAGGATGGTTATTTTCCATTGGCAATTCCGACACAACATTCATGAATTGGAGATCTGCCTCCTAACACAAGCCCTGACCAATGGAAGTTTCTGACTCAGTGGAAGTTCTCACTCATGGCCTGACCCCATAGTCTTAACCAGATTAAATATTTAGAGTTCTCTTTCAGGCCCAGCAATAAACCATATGAAATAATCAACCAGCAAGATGCAGCTTGCAATCAATCCAGGTCTAAGCAAAAAGATAATACAAATATAGTTGGGTCATCATCTTATATCTGTGGTTTGGAATGGGGGAGATCCATGATCTATCCACATGTGCAATCCTGAATTGTTTTACTGCTATAAATCACTTTGTGGATCACAAGACATGTGACTTCCTACAACGGGTATCATAATATATCGTAATTATTCACTTGTGTGGTTAAATATATTCCCTCTGAGAATGCACTAATAGTATTTGAGAGGGAACTTGCATTTGATTCATTGCGGAATATAAGCTTTTGTAGTTGTGCTGAGTGTAGTACTGTTTAACTTTTTATATATGCATACAACAATTCAAACTGGGATCATGTTTGGCACTTCCATCCTATTTCTTCCAAGACCCTAAAAAACCCGTAGAGCATTATAGACAGCAGATAGTGTTGTCAGTGTGGATATATTCAATAAACAGGAATCTCCTTATACTCCTTGATGAAATGGATGGGAAGTTAGTTGTATTTAATCACTCCGGATAAGCTGCACAGAGCCACTTTGTTCAGAGATGGGTTTGCTTTCTATTACCTTTTAAGATGCAGAGCAATTGCTCTCAATACTGGCTGCATGAGAAGTGAAACAAACTTATTCCTGACCCTCTGATATTCAGTGCAAGAACAAGACCCTTTTGCATATCAATGGCTTTCAGTACAGGAAACAGATGAAAAAGTTCATCCAGCTGTTGCTTTCACATCTGACGACTTCTCTCCTCTGCCTTGTGTATTCTAGTCCCAAAAATTATACTATATAAGAGAAATGTATTTACCATCTGATATGGGAGTCCAGAGGTTAAAATGACCCTTCCTTCCTGCCAGGCAATCTGCAAACAAGGAAAAGCCATAATTAACATGAGTCAAAATGACCAGTGAACTCAAACTGAGGACCCCACAAATGCTAATGAAATGATCCTAGCACAGTCCTAAACGCTATTATCTCACTTTACAGACAGGAACAGGAACAAAGGGATAAAGTGACTTGTGCAAAACTTCAAAGAAAGTTTGAAGCATAGTCTACTGCATGACTCCATCAAGACCCATCCTTCCAGCAAGCACACTAAAGGGTTCACTAGTCAGGTTTGGAACAATTTGGTGACAAAAGAAAACCATTAAATCTCAAAGTAAATTCTTTTACAAAGATTAAAATGGGATTCATTCCCATGTGACTAAGGAGCATTTCAGCTCTTCCTCACCCTGCTACCAGTACCTGTTTCTATAGCCATAATGATAGAAGAACTTCTACACATAACCAGCACCTCCACTTAGCTAATGCACCAACAGTGCTTCCATGGTCACAACTCTCCTTCATTGGAGGTTTTCAGGGAGTGGTATCTGTCTGGGATGGTTTAGGAATATTGAACCCTGCATCTCTGAAGAGTACTAGCCTAGATGACCCTGAAGGATTTTTCCAACCTTATGATTTCTCTACAACCAGCTGCTTATTGCTACAGCTATCCCCCTGTTTAGGATATTGAGAGGCTCCATCTGGATACTATCAACACTAGTCCTAAACAACAGTAAGAGAAACTGTAGTCAATTCAATGCGGTTTCTCTGTCTTTCTCCCAGAATAAGCAGGCAATAATACAACCTGCAGGCAAGGAATGCAAGGCTTTAGCAATTATACTGTGTGTTTCTTAGAAGTACTTAAAACATCTTCTGGCTACAAACATCTTTCAGCCTAAAGGAAAGCCTTAAAAGAGAGGGGAACCCCAAAGGTAAAGTCTTCCTTTGTAGCTGGCTCATGCAGAGCAAAATCTTGCCAAGTAGATGGGGGTTAGTCTAACTGGACCTTCACAGAGATTTCTTCACACCTGGCCTTCCCATGTGGCCCTGCTTTCTTTTGCAACATTACAGGGCTGGCTAACAGCTCTATTCAGAGACAGTGATTAACACCAACCTCTAAAACACCCTTTCACAGTTAAGGCAGTGGATTTTACCATAGACAACAAACTCATCATCTTTGTGAGGCACAAGCCCCTACCTGAAGTAGAAGCCTGAGGTCATGGCAGTGACATCACCCAGCCAGCTCGGTTCAGTGAGTATGACACAATAGCACCAGGTAGTCTAAAATCTGACTACCTGAGGGTGAATCATTAGAAGAGTTTAGGCAACATTAGTGAACATGCAGCTGAATCGCACCTGTTAAATTACCTTACAGGGATTTACTAATGATGGAAAAGAGACCTCCTTCAGACCTAAGTGTACTTCAGGATAAGTCTGGGGATTTCCTAGCCAGGACAGTTGATTCAGACTTTCTGTGGCTAGGGTTAGTTAATTCAAGCGTATCTAGAAAGGCACCATAGAGACAATGCAAATAACATCAAATAAAAAAATAAAGCAAAACCATTTTTCCCTGCATTGATTTCACTCTTTGGGATATTAACTGGATGAAGTACACAGAGGCTAGAGAGAAGCAATGCGTGGTAGCACACACCCAGCAGAAATCAATGTGAAATGTAAGTCTGGGAAAAGAGGTCTTTCTTTCCTCTTCAGTTGTAAGAGACAGGTAACCAAACATAGCTCTGGTGCTGTCCAGATAATGGCTATTCACAGTACCTTGATTCAATTATAAAAAAAGAAACCCAATACAGGCTGTAGCAGCATGTTGGTATATGTGGTCTGGTACTGGACCAAGAGCTGGTGGAAATGGTGGGAGACAAGCTACTTCTATAAACCAGTTTTATGGGTGTTTAGAGCCCACTGCAAAGTAAACTGACAGCACAGAAGCCGATACAAACCAGTTATAGAGGTAGTATGTATCTGCTATAACTGGGCCAAGGAGCAAAATGCATTTATTGAAAACAAGGCTAATTTCAAATGGAAGTAGCAATGATAACACCCTCAAGTAAAACCTAATGTACTATATGTCTGAGAATGAACTGCAGTCCTTAAAAATATAGGAGAATTATTCAAGAGGTATGGAAGTGTCACCTGAATTGAAACTGGACTCAATAGGGTTAACGTATGTCCAGGTTTTCCTGGACATGTCATCTTTTTGGGTTCTCCCATCTCTGTCCAGGTGGTTTTTAAATATCAGCAAAAGTCTGGGACTTTGCCATGCCTCTCTGCTTTCCCACCCTCACCGTGCATGCCGGCTGCAGACAAGATGCTTGATTTTGCTACCTAGCTCAGGTGGTGACTGCTTGCCCAGCCCGCCCCCTGCCCTTTCCCATCCCTCCCTCCCAGCTGTGGGAAGCGGGGCTGCTCCCACCCCATCGCACTGGCCCTGAGGGGGTATGAAGGTGATGGTGTCCTGCTGTGACAGGTGCGGGAGGTGGATGGCTGTTGTGGTGAGCTCTGCAGCTCCTCTGCCTCCTCCTCCTCCTTTTCAGATCACCATGCCTCTTGTCTGGCCCTATGGCTTGCACGCTTAGCCAGGGCTCTATGGACATCAGTACCTGCATGCCCACCTAGCTGGGTCGGGCTGCGGAGGGGAGAGGAGGGGGCTGTGCTGGGAAAGTCTGAGGTGGGAGCCCAGCAGCCTGGGGCAGGGTGACCCCCAGGTGTCCGCTCCAGCAGTTGCAGGAGCTGTGGAGTCACCACCACCAGGAGCTGTGTCCCATTCACACCTCAGCCCTGCAGGGGCTGGAGCCGTGCAGCAACAGTGCTCAGCTGAAGCAGGAAAGAAGGGGAGGGGGAGCAGGGTCTCCCTGTGCCGCGGAGGGTGCTGTGGCACGCTGGTGCTAGTGGGGCAGAGTACGGCCACAAGCCCGCAGCGCCTGGGTGCACTGAATGGGGCAAGGAGGGGCAGGGGTACTTCTCTTTTCCCTCTCTGGCTTTCCTTCCTCCCCCTCCCCACCACTTTCTACAGCCCTCTTGCCAGCCCTGTTTTTATTTCCATTCTGAAACTTGCCCAAGACTAAGCCTCGTGCCATGCTGCTTCCCCCAGCTGCTTTCCTTCTCTGCCATCCTGCCCAGGGCAGAGATTCTCCACCTGGGTGCAGCAGCTGTGGTCCTTCTCAGTCTGTTTGCCAGACACGAATTGCTTTATTCTGTGCCAGAGGTGCAAAGAAAAAACGGAGCTCAAACTAAGAGCCGGTCCTTTCCCACCCATGCCAAGAGTCTAAAAACATTGGGACCAGTGCCCTAGGTAGCTCATCATTTCTCCTCCCACACAAGCTCCCAGCAGGCCTGGGCTCCTCAGGACCACTGGCTGCTTTCTCCAGAAGCTCTTCTGAGCAGCCCCAAGCTACTCCTGGAGCTGTGTGACTTGGGTGGAGAGGTGTAGGCAGCCAGTCAGATTTACTTCCAATTACTGTGCTCATAAATGCACTTGGCCACCAAAGGGCGATTCTGTTCACCCATCCAAAGCCTTGAAAATCCATGAATACAAATGACACACCATCATCTGAACTAGGGGTCAGCAACATTTTTGGCCAGAGTGCCAAAAACACCCCAACCTCAACCCATTCCTTAACATGGCATACCAGGGGCAGATGGGGGGTGGGGGCTGTGTGGGGTCTGATCCTCATTGCTGGCAGCAGGTGCGTGGATACTAAGCCTGTGTGAAGTGGCTAGTATTCACTTTGGATTCAGATGTGACAGATTTGGGGAACAGTGATTTGATTCGGTGATTCGAATCACTGTCCCAAATCAATTCAGCCAAATCTGGTTCAGCAATTCGGCCACAGCCAAATTGGCTAAATCAGCTCCATCCCCAGCCCGCTCTCAATGGCTGCCACACCCA
>NW_017728925.1:1289109-1296686 GCF_001723895.1 Crocodylus porosus
CCCCCCCCCACCTGTAGCCAGTCAGTGGGGGCTTTTTTTAAAGAGCTGGAAGCTAGGGCTGGACAGGGCAGCCATCAGGGGCCTGGGGGAACAGGCAGGAGGTAGGGGGAGCTGGGGGAGCAGGCAGGGGATGACGCCTGGCAAGGGTCCCGTCACGGTCCCCTCCCCCGCCTCCTGCCCCTACCTACCAACACAGAGTCCAGGTCCAGCTCCCTGCTACAGCCAGCAGGGACTGCCCAAATTGCTGAAGCTCTCTGAATTTTTTCCAAATCAGAGAGCTTTGAATTGATTTGGACCTTTTAATTGGTCTCCTAATTCATTTCAGATTTGGAGATTTGGCCATCGAATCAGGCAGAATCTCCTCCAAATCGAATTAGCACCCAAAGCTTCACAAAGCCCTAATGGACACCTCCAGGTGGACAGCGGGGAAAGGGCTGGGGTTGCACTGCCCTGGCCCTTTCCCTGAGTGCACCTGGAGGTGCACATGCAGACACTGCTGGCCATGGAGCCTGGGCTCACAGTACACATGCTGCAAACAGCTGCACTGGGGTCTGGAGCCCAGCCCCACTCCATGGCTGGTGGTGGCTGCATGCGTGCCTCAGTGCACTCGGTGGGGAAGGGGCCAGGGAAGCACAACCCTGGCCCCTCCCTTGCCAGCAATGAGCTAGGTAGGTGCTCTGCAGACCTCAATGCAGCAGCTTGCAGCCTCCCAGCTGCCTGACACAGCTGGCCTGGGCTCTGGGAAGGCCTTTGCCGCTCTCCACAAAATCTAGGCTGCTAGCGGCAGGAAGCAAGGAGGCTGCACACAGCTGCATTGAGGTCGGCTGAGCCCTGGCCCAACTCGTTGCTGGCGGCAGCCACACACGTGTCTCTGGGTGGACAATGGGAGAGAAGCCAGGAAGGCAGGGTACTGCAGGTTGGAAGCAAGGGGCACTCACATAGCCGGCGGTCTGAGGGTTGGGAGTGAGGCGCAGCAGCAGGATGGGGGTAGGGCTGTGGTTTGGGAGTGAGGGGAAATGGAATGGGCAGCAGCAGAGCACCAGCATATCACTGCCCTCCGAAATCATATACTCCATCCCCCACCCTCGACAGGAGTCCTCTTTTTTGGAACTGGAAATATGGTAACCCTAACTCGTATAAAGTCTGACGCCTCCTTGTGCTCAAAGGCATGCAGCCCTTCCAATGAGATGAATCTCCATACTGTAAAATAATACTGCTCCCTAACATATTCTCTATCACATGGATTATCCACCAGTCAGATGAATCTGTTCAGATTTTTCTGTGTGAGGGTTACTGAGCTAAAGCCATTAAGAAGAGCTGGACTTTGCCCCATAGCTCCCCTAAAACTCTTGTGACCCATGGGCTCTTCTAAGTTGCATCAAAACAGCATCCCCAAACATACCAAATGTGTAAACCTCGGGGCAGTGGTTCTCAATTTTTTGGGGCTAAACAGCTAATATATGCTCAACATATGCTCAGAGATTTAAATCAACTTGTGTAATGAGACAAGTTTTACCAAGACAATAGCAACCTGTAAGATGTTGCTTGGCAGCTAACTGCCATAGGTTAGGAAGCAGCACCCAGCACTTACAGGGTTGGAGTGGGTTTTGGGAACAGCAGTCTGAGAAGGTACAGTGGAAATCCACTGCTGCAGGCTGCATCTTAAAGATCCCTCTTGCTTTTAAGCTACATTTCAAATAACACAATCCAGAAGGCGAGACCTTCCACTTACTATTTACAGTTGCTTTAGCAACTGGTGCTGAAAACAATAGGAAGCAAATGCCAGGGTATTCAGGGACTCCTACTTTGGCAGATGAGCTGCTACAGTGACCTTTGCAATATGAGAGTAAAGAAAGATATATAGGGGAGTGTGATTAATAACAGAATTGAAGTGACTGTAATGGAGAAACAAACCCTAATCTTGTTTGTGCACTATGTGCTCTATTAATACCGGTTTGATATGGTAATAGCCTCTTTCCCATATACCAAACCATCACTTATGCTCTGTTTAGCCATCACTATTTTAAAGCCATCACTATTTCTCAGTTACTGTGAGAGCTGCTTGCTGACTGTCTGTGTGTGCAACATTCAGTATTCAACTTTTATTAAATCAGGATTCTCAGCTACAAATGGGGGTAGAGAGAACCCATTTTTATCTTTGATTATCCAAGTACAGATCAAAGTCTCTGCCATACAATAACGCTCCAAGGGCTTTTGATAGCAAAAGGATGTTTGTCCGGTCACCATAGAGAGAGCAATCTAAAACATCCTGTCTGTAGCATGATAAGGTATCAGGATGAGAAGAGGAGATGGGGTGCTGGGGGAAGGGTGAGGGAAATGAGGGTTAGCTACTTTGTTTAAAGGACTTGTACAAAGTTTGGCAGAGATGAGATATTAATTATTTTTGCAGAAGTTAAGGATTGCTCAGGATTCGGGCCAAACAGACATTTGAAGAGGAAACATCCTGGAGGCTAGGCCTGGGGATCACTGTATATTTGATAGCAGCACACTGTGTGGGCTGGATATCTCCATTTCTGGCAGAGCAAAAATATGTGTGAAGTGAAAGAGCATGTCTCTCTTTCCTCCTAGACAAGAAGGGTCAGACTGAGTGGTTATGCGAGTCCAAATCAGTGCTAGCTACCCCACTGCAGCTCAGAGAAGGCTCCTCCTCCTTGAGTGCTTCACTGCAATTCACTTATAGATTTTTTTTGAGTCATTGAATGAGGCTAGAGGTGCCCTGCAGTAGCTAGTTCGAAAGTTATTTGATAATTTATCCTAGAAATCTTCCCTCCCAAGCAACCAGACTGTGCTGTGATTGTGTTCCATCTAGGTTGATTCAAGCACCTCCAGGCAAACTATTTCTCTGAAATCACTATATGGTTCTTCCCCCATTATACACCAAAATGTCTTCTGGGCCCAGCCTTTTCCCATAACCTTAACAAGGTTTAGGGGCTGGACTCGATGATCCTTTGGGGTCCCTTCCAGCCCAAATGTCTATGAAATCTATGAAACAATACTGCCTCACTGTAAATGCTTGTAAACTGCTGGCTACATGCAGTGTGCTTGTACTCCTTTAATTACCTGGAACCTGTTATTGTTCCTGGGCACATTTACACATGCAATTAATGCAACTGAATAAACTCTAGTAGAATCTGAGCCAGAATAAACTAATTCCAATGTCACCATCTACACATGTGCTTAAGTGTAGTAAATTACTCCATGGTCAGATAGTACCTGTGTCTGACAGCACTATCCTATGCCAGAGTAAATTAATCTACTGAGCTCTAATTCCAGTGCATGTGTAGGCAGTGACACTTTACTGAACAAATAAATTAGTCTACTGTGCAGTAAAGTGCAAGTGTAGATGAACCCCCTGACTGTAAAATACCAGGCCAAATAAGCAAGATCAGGGCACTCTATGCAGAAAGGTTTATTCATCCTAGGAATGTGAATGCGAAATAACTGGAGTCCAACACAGACAACAGTTTGTCCACTAGGACCCAGGCTTATATGTGTATTAACTCCCCCCATAGCTGTCCACTCTACTTGTTCAATACAAGGAAGTGCTGGATGAACACCCATAAAAAGCACAGTCATTCAAATGCTGAGCTTTCTCTGAATGGCAGCAGGTACAGTTATCCCCCCATGACTGACCTCAGCGGCTTTTCTATGGTCATCATCATTCTCTAGCATCCGGACGTCCACCCCAAGACAACGAAGGTAGCGCCCAAGTCCCTGCAGCATATTGTCGCAGACCACACTGAACTCTTTGGGAGAGGTGATGGGAGAGGGGCTTGAGGCCTCCCTGACAACCCCTTTGGACTGCTGAAGGGAAAAAAAATAAATATAAGGATTGACTGACTACTGTCTTGCAAATGTCTGCTGTTTGGAACCATTCCATCAAATGTACCACTTCTCCCTAGGAGGCTCCCAGGAGGCCGGGATACATTTAAATGTGGAAGGGAACCTGTTCATGGTATTTGGCATTACAACCATTAGACGAGACTCCAGAGCTGGAGTTTCTTTAGGAACTTTAAAGTTTCTTTAGGAACTTTAACCAGATGGACTAACGGAGGGTTGTCTCTTCAGTGTATACAGCAGGCTACTATATTTAGAGCACAGAATCACTGTGGTATCTCAGATATCAGAGTGCAGTAACTGAGCATCAATACTTTTTTAAAGATCTTTTTAATGGTGATAAAGTATGAAGTAGGGTTGGAGTGTTGTCCACATATATTTTTATATTGTTAAACCAATGCTTTTGCCTTTGTTCAGACATGAAGGAGTCAAGACTACCACTTACTCTATGACAGTACAGTGCCAAGGACAATGTGAAAACTAGCTATTATTTAGTCCTTTTCATCAGTAGGTCTCAAAATGCTTTACAAAGAATGTCAGTTTCATCATCCCAATTTTATATGGGGTACTAATGTGGCACTGAGAAATGAAGTGCATCATCCCCAAGATCACCCAGCAGACCACAGGCAGAGCTCAGGTCTCCTGAGTCCCAGTCAAGTGCTCTATACATTAGAATACACTGGCTCTGGGTTAGTCATTTGGATGGTAGAGGTGATACTGCTGGCTCATGAGTTCACGAGACTGTTCAGTTATGTAGAATGTATTGTAGCAACAACACAGATATGCTTACATTTACAGCAGTCTCTTTTCTTGGTGTGGCCGGTAAAATGTTGAAACATTTTGTATTTTACTGACTATCCAGGACTAAGGAATTATTGTATATTTAAACATACTTTGGGGAAGATTGTATAGCAAAGATTACTACAATAATTAGCAACTCATGGAAACCTTGGGAGGTAGCAGCAGCATAGTCCAATGGATGAAAGGTACTAGGCGATAGTATCACCATGAGCCCAGCCCTCTGGCTACCTAAGAGAACATACAAGTTCTTGCAAGTCCTTTATCTGCCACTGACTCATCAGATCAAAACTTAATTTTCCCTTTAATTTTTATAGGTGCCTACAGGGTAGGATGGTTGTATTTTGTATTTAATATACATAAAAACAGCTTATATTTACTAGTCACATTTCAACATGTTTAAATGAAGTCAACCATCCCCAAGTTATATTAGTTGTGATTTAAGAAGCTCTGCCCTTCTTAGATACTATGTTAGTACATTTTGGGTGGGTATATGTGTTTGGGGCAGGGGGAAGTGTGCAGATGGATACATCATCAGCATTGGTGGTAGAGGGACTTCTATCAGCTGAACATGTAAGCAGACCAAAGATCTCCAGCCACAATAAGGGAAACTTAACAATATAAAACCTGTGGGCTGATGCACTGTAAAACTAGGCACAATTTAAAAATAAGGGAAATAAATGTTAAGGCAGGAAATGCAGATATGAAAGTATTAACAGCAATGGTAATTTTACTGTGTTTCATGTATTTCGAAGTGGGATAACAGAAAAAAGAAATATATTAAGCTGTTTTGGGAACCCCAAATTCTAGCATCAAAGGGTTAAAACACAGTAAAACAGGAAAGATCAGGGACTTTTGCTACCCCCAAGACTAGAGAAAGGGCTACAGACTCTTGACAGTCATATCTAACCAACTGGTTAAAAGGTAGGGCTAATGTATAGTTTGAAAGGGTTTTTAGCTATATACAGTTCTTTGAAGATGTTTACAAACCTGTTTGGAGGTCGATGGCATTTTTTGTTTATTTAGCGGCTTCTTTGCCCTGGATTTTGTGGCCTGTTTCTCCACCAGGCTCTCACTGAGGTCTGAACTCAGACCAAAGGCTGCTGGATCCTCAGACAGCTTCCTATATACTTCCAACAAGCAGTATGCATCAGAAGCTGCAAAACAGAACATGGACATTCATTTGGTCTCATCCAAAACAGCAAGAGAAGCTATTTTGGTTCTCATCGATCCAAAGCAACTATATCCAATTGCTCTAAAATAGATGGAATTTATTGGTAGTATATTTTACACTCCTTTTTCAAGTCAGTGAATTGGAAACAATCAAAAGGCAGTGAAACATAATCCTGTTGCACCGATTCAGAACAAGTAAAAATGACAGTTTTGCCATCAGAGAATTTAGAGACAAGGTGTCAAATTCAGTTATGGCATTAAGGAACTACAGTTCCCACTGACTGAGATTTTCAATGCCAACCAGAGCACATAGGAACACAGCATATTCATTTCAATAGAAGTCATATGGCTAAATCTCTTGGTCAGACTGATAAATTGTAACCAGTGATAATAGTAGAAACAATGTTTGCTTGCCAGAGGGCTGTATCTAAATGACTCTACAGGGCCCTCTTTCTTACAGAGGACTAACTTAGAGCTTACCTTTGAACAAAGGCTCAAAGCAAACTGCCAGACTCTTAAGCATACACCATTACTATACACTCCTGGCATACAGGTCCTGGATGGACAGCCCTCAAAGCATCCCTGCGCATTCTGAATTCTGCTCTAACAAGTGCTTCTCTGGATATAACAATTATTTCTCAAAAA
The DNA here is from genome assembly GCF_001723895.1 of Crocodylus porosus. Lineage (NCBI taxonomy): Eukaryota > Metazoa > Chordata > Crocodylia > Crocodylidae > Crocodylus > Crocodylus porosus. Next base: position 1,295,584 of record NW_017728925.1, read on the forward strand.
ATGTGTGTGGGGTGAAATGAGGCAGAAAGAAGTAGACTTTTTTCCTTTTCAACTATTCACAGAAGTTGACCCTGAAATTATGCTTCATCAGATAGGAATTGACTGGTAAAGAAATTATTTTATTAGGGAAATAATGAATCACTTGGCAGCTTATACTTCAGCTTTTGAAACCAGGTCAATAAAAGGACAAGCAAAATATGGCTTTGCTGAACAGGAATTAATCTGCTATGCCATTTTCCCTTTGGTTACTTAACATTTCTACCAGTGACGGGCACACCACCACACCTCTAGTTGAACATGGACACAGGTCAGAGCTGCTCCACTGCACCTCACTGTAGAGTGACTGAACAATGTGGTGATCCAACCTGCATAGAGGATCTGCTCCTCGCGAAGGGGCCGCTTCTCCCAGTTGGACAGCTGCTCTGTTTTATCCAGAGGCTTTCCCAGGACATGCTGCACCAGCAGGCTGAGTCCTTTCTCTGTCTGCCTGAACCCTCTGTCCTCACAGCTCTGCTCCTGTGACAGTACATCGACCTTCCGGACATCCTTCCTCCAGTCTCTGAAGCATTTCTGTAACTAAAGGGGAATAAAAATATGAAACAGCTTTCAGAAAAGATCCTGAAATATCACATGTGTCAGTGGGGCTATGCCAGGGAATACAAGCATCTTTATCTCCAGTAAAGGTACACATGACCCAGACAGGAGCTCAGATGGTAAACTGCATGCACAAACAGTTATTGGATATTTGCTTGGCAAACACACTTGTTGGGAAGGAACTTGGTTTTGCAGGCCCTGGGATGGGAACTGCTGCTTCACTCACCGTACCATGCTTTGAGCAGAACTCTCCGCAGAGAGATCCTGATCCCAGCTGAAGCTTCTGGGTAATAACACAATGGAACAACTACACGGCAATAACAGCAACACACTGTCATCTTCCCCACACACACCACCGCTGTTACACAGTGACAGTGCTCTAATCCAAAAACAGGTGCATTTTTGGTAGTGGATGAAGGCAGCGTGCTGTGCAGCATCTGGGGGAATGCTTGTTCACCAGAGCGCCCCAAGGGATGATGAAGTTGAATGGTCATAAACTACTGCAAGAC
>NW_017728925.1:1296786-1304773 GCF_001723895.1 Crocodylus porosus
TTATCTTGCTGGGATCCTATGACCCCAGCTGACTTCCTGCCCTTCGGGCTGGGGGCTGGACTCGATGATCCTCCGAGGTCCCTTCCAGTCCTAATATCTATGAAATCTATATAGTCTACAGCTTTATGCTCTTTATGAACCCTCTACAAACCATGGCAGTTATACAGATACAGACAAATGCTAAACTAATGGAGCTTTCTTCCCTATGGCGCTACAATTTTACAAGTCAAAAGTCAATCTGCAAGAATTAATTCTCACAAAACAGGAATATGACTGGTGTTCAAAAAACCTCCCCTTCATTCTAATTCTAATACCTTAGGAGCCACCAGTGGAAAAGACCTATTAGGTCATGTAGCTATCTCTCTGCCAATACAGGATGCAGAAAGACAATGCTGTGAAACAGTTTTACAGTTATCTCCATGCACAATCAAGAGAAGGAATTTTCCATGTCTTCAGGTTCTCATCCTTACTTGTTTATCTACTGTGAACAGGTCCACTGTGCCTTGTACCTCCCTGTTCAGGTTTTTAAAAGTAGAACACATTGCAGCAAGGCTGGCAAGATCTCCAGACATCCCGTAACCTGGAAAGACAAAATCCCACAACACGTAGCTAGAAACACTTACAATGCCTAATACACTTCAGTTAGTCTTAGCTATGTGGTTAGATAACCTGCAACAAAGGTGCAAACAGGCTTTGGTTTGGAAGAGTACCAAACTCCCTATTTCCTTCCTTTCCCAATAGAAATTCTTCCAGGTCAGGATTCAGTGTGGAAGAAGATGGGTAAAACAAAAATGTCTGCATTGTAGCCTTGCCCCTGCATTGCTTCAGTTCCTCTCACCTGGAGCAAAGTCACCGTGCAGCAAAAGGCTAACATGGCAGCTATGTGACCCACCTCAGTCTCTAGCTGTCTAGCAGATGAGATTGTAAATTTGGCTTTGAACTCCAGGTTCAGGGCTAGTAAAACGTGGGGCCACCTAACAGATCTGGTTCAGGGCTAGTCTGAAAAACTGTGGATGTGGTGTGATAGAGGTTAACTCAGAGTGTTTAAGAAATCCAGACCTGGGAAGGTCACTGCCATTAGTGTCAGGTTAGACTCTTCACTGCCATAGCAGGCATTTAATATATATTGTTTCAGATGCTGACTCCAAAATGAATGGATCAGAGTGAAAAACTTGAAGCGGCAGATCTAAGACCCTGCTTTAACTGACCTACATAACCTCAAAATGGGGTAATCCCATGTGTAGGAACCAGGACAGATGGAGCCCCTTACTGTCCCTCTAGATCAAGAGTAGGAGAGGAGATGACAAACTCTTCCAGGGGGTCAGTTAGTTGCAGGGTTGAACATGAGTGAAGGCAGCAGTTACCTAGCTTAGTGATGGCTGGGTCTGAAAAGAGTGTCTGGATAAAGTGAGCAAGCTTCTCCTGCTCAACCTCCTCCTGGAACTGCAGTAGATCCAAGAGGAACACCTGGTCCTTGACAGCGAGCTGAAGCAAGGAGACACGCGACCTCCCCACACTGCCAAAAGAAGGCCTCCACTCCATGTCGATGCCAATTACCTGGCCAGGCTGTAACACAAATGAAAGACATTCTTTACTAAGGCTTGTCTCCACAGGGAAATGATCTGGGCCTAACTGTAGTGTTTCCTCTGGGGAAGCATTATTCCAAACAAAACTATTTTACTACAGAAGAATCACACTGCTTTGGCAGAATGTGCACCTGAGACCCTATTCTGGAATGGCAGCTTCCAGTCCATTTTCCCATATGGGCTAGCCCTTAGGCCTCAAGGATTTCCTGCAGGAAATGCCACCAACAGTGCTCCATCTGCTCTCACTGGCCTGGGGTCAGATGCATGTGAAGATGATGGACAAAATCCACCCTATGTTATGTGATTCATGGGGATCTCTCCACTCTACAGCATTACCAAATACACACCAGAGCAACACCTACCTGCAGCACCTGTTCCCTGCACTGCTGCATCTCATCCCATGTCTGCAGGAAGTGAATGTTCTCCCTGGGAATGGGCAGCTGGTAATAATTCTTCTTCCTGTCCTCTTCATAATCATCAGTTCTCTCAGCATCTTCTACCCTATAAAAAACACAATCCAAATGCTTTTCACAGGGTCATCATGAGAATTTCATTTCCGATTTGTTCCATACATGCCTTACAGTTCAGCTCTGCAATGAATTCTGTTACACATGGGGGCTACAGTCCAAATGTCGACAGGCATTCACAACTCTGCTTGGACATCAACCAGGGGGTGTTTTGGGGGTGAGCACATACGTGTAGGTGGAATTCTGGTCCCAGTTGTTCACGTTCTAGGGTACAGAATTTTTTTTTTTTTTTTTAATAAAAGAATATCACTAAAATCCTAGAGGCCTTTATTTCACCCACATATCCTGCAGGCCTCTGTCCTTTCACTCATTTTTTTACCCTTTCCTGACCCTCTCCCTTCCTTTCTTTTTTTGCCCAGGCCCATCCTCTTTCCATTTACTCACCACCATAAAAATGGCATGACAGGAGGCACAACTGTGGGATCATGCGTTAGATCCCATCTTGCCTTATTGCTGGAGAAGGGCAAGCCCAATCCTGGGCTCTCCCTAAACAGACAAGAAGCAAGTTCCCACAGATAGGATTGCTCTCAACTGAGGGGCTCGCAGCCATGGAGGTGTCCCATGTACCCCAGCAAATACGAGACATAGCTGCTGCAATCTCCCTACCATGGAACCCCTCATGGCAAAGAGATCGCAGCTACTGTGGTCCCCCAGCCGCAGGGGTGTGTACAGGCTCCTATAGCTGGGAGATCACAGCTGCTGCAATCTTCCCACCACAGGGGTGCACCACACCCCCCCACAACTGGGAGACCACTGTAGCTATAATATCCCAGCTGCTGGGGTGCTCCACACACGCTCAGAGGTGGGAGATTGCAGCCACACCCTGCAGTTGCTGGGACCCAGAGCCCTGCAGCTGTGGACAAGGAGTTCTAGCGGTACCCAGTGGCTGCAGAGACCCAGCATCCCCAGTAGCTGCAGGGTACTGCCAGGACCCGGAGTCTGCAGCTCCTGAATACTGCAGAGGCTGAGAGTCCCCTCAGCTGCAGGACTCCCAGCCCCAGCTTGGCACAGTGCACTTCTGCAGCTGAGAATGTGGTCAGCTGGCAGGGCTCCCAGCCACAGGGGTAGACCCTGCTACATAGTCAAATTAGAGCTGGACAGCAACCAGCTATAAAGTTAATACACATTTTCAAGGTCTAACTTTATAGCTGGTTGGACTTTTCTATGGCATGACAAGTACTTTGAACATATAGCTAGTCTCAGTTAATTGCAGAATTAACCAGTTAACTGCACAATGCCTATAATGTATAGAGGGGGCCTAAGAGAACAGCACATGTGTTTAATTAATGACGCTCATGACCACAAAACTTTACTAGGAGACTAGAAAACCCCCTCACCAAAGCCCAGGCTTAGTTTATTTATCATCATTACACAGTTCTCTTTCCCAGAATGGATGTGACCTGACAGCCCAGAAAGTTAGGTGGCAAGTTCCAGATTCTAGAATTCCACATCATAAATACTTGGTTCTCGGCTCCCCGCAGCAGTCCCAGGCATCTGGTAGTTCTCATGTCGTATCGCAGTCTCTGACTTGCTAAGAGTCAAAACCAGAGTTCCATTTATCTCTTTAGAAAGGAACATGTTCTAATAAGAAAATCACAAGCTGCTCCAACTAAGGTCTCCAACTAAGAACACCAGGATCTACCGCTTTGGTCTCAGCAGCTGCGTCCTACACACAGCTCAGAATGGAATGACTCACCATGCACGCTTCCAAGAGAATGGAAGGGTTTCACGGACTTCTCCTTCCTATGGAAAGCTCTGCCTGTCCCCTGACACTGTACAAGAACATTTGCTTTCTGTGGTACAGGGTTGGAAGAAGCAAAACCCAACACTGCTCCGACATCTCCCTCCACTTCAGGGATACGTTCAATGCTGGACTGACTACGATCTTACTGTGCAACTCCCCCAAATAAAGCTTCAGACAGTGCCACAAAAAAATTTAATGTGAACACATCAGCACCCTACAGTTGTTTGAGAGATGCCTGCAGAAGCAGCTTTTGTGAGTTATCACTGATTTCCTACAACAGGCTCTTACGCAGCACAATTTCTTTTTCATAATGCAGCAGAGGCTCTTGAAATAGTTTCAGAACTGGAAGGTCAGCACATTGCTCTGGTGTCCCATCCAAATGATGCAACTGAAGGAAAGTAAGCATAATAAAACAAAAATCCAGCTATTTTTCACATATCATGAATATCTGGACAGTCTCGTTCCCACAGAGGCTTTAAATGGCTTATTATTTGAGAAAATATTTACAAACCTTGTGTTTAGGGGACTGCATGACTAATTTTGTAGCATGGCAGCTTTGTGCTATACAAACATTAGCTTGCATAGACAGTCTGTGTGCACGGGGAAGTCAATATTTGTGTAAAATATTTAATGAAGGTGTGAAATCTCAGGTCTCCGGGAATATTCTCATCTGCACAGTTCAGGAGTGGCATGTGGTATGACCAGTAGCAGGGGTGATTTCTTCATTCGTATTCTGATATCATCTCTTACCTTTACAGAGGAAACACCCACTCTGGAACCTGCTGCAACAATATTTCAGCGGCTGATATAAATGAAGTGCCAGTGCTCTTTACAATTCAAACACCTTACAGTAGAAGGTAGTAGTATTCCCATTTTACAGTGAGGAAACAGGGGCATAAGGGGCTTCACAGCCATCCAAAATTCCTGGAGAATGGCAGAGCCACAAGATCCTAGGGTTCATGACTCCGTGCCTTGTTCTACCCACCCAATCCTACTGCCTCTCTTGTGCATCCAGACAGCGTTCCCTCTAAGCTATGTGGCATGTGCAGCTATGCTCATGCCGTGCATGCCACACAACGTAGAGGGAAGGCTGCATGTAGATGAAGTGAGATAACTGGCACTCTGAGTTCCTACACCTGTTTCTTACCTGACCCCATGTCCTAGGACTGTGCTATCTGTTTTGTGGGTTTCCAGTGTACACAAGAAACAAAGTGGATGTGAAAGACCATGCAGTGTCTTTAAGGCACAAACCCACCTCAGAGACAGCCTCCTGTAGTCACAGACTTCAGTATCTCCTGAGTGCCACTCATGGGCTATTCTTCCCAAGGTTGCCATATCTGCCATTTTTGCTGGCCTTGGCTGGCCAGTGAGGTGATGGGGGAGTTCCCCAACTCCACCTATATGACAATCAGGTTCATGTGCTAAATGGGCAGGTGTTTTCTCTGCTATATGGGCCACTTCTCAGGGAAGGAGTCATGTATTGTCTGAGAGAAGCACATGTTGCCAGGGAGGGCAACGTTGAGAGAATAATTACTTCAGTCTAAAATTTATTGATGATATATGCACCCTAAAACTACACTACTGAAGTCAGTGGGAGTTCACTGTTTTGCTCAACAGGTCACATAAGCTATTGGACAAGGCTTCAAATGCCTAACTGGATAAACATAATTCTTACAGAGCCAGATCCAAAGTCTACTGAACTTAATACAGAGTGACATTTACTTCAGGGGCTTTTGGATCCAGCCCAAACTGACAAAGAGGACTTTAAGATGACTTTAAGTCTCTCAGGGAGGGGAAGCAGGAAAGTATGATTAGGGAACTTCAGGCAATTTAAAATATTTTCCTCTTTCAGGAATATAAGCCTCATCAGCATCACTACAGTAAACTCTGGTTAATTTGTCACTCCAAGGAATTGGTGATGATTTCTAATTATCCTTAAGTGACTAATTATCAGTAGTTAACAATTTTCAACTTTGCATGATGTATTTTGCCTTCCATATTGACTAGGTAAGGAATGAATTCTGTCATTCACCAGGAAAAACTACACTATAAAAATTCCAAGTGCAAACTGTATACACTTTGGTTTGCTATATGGAGAAACAGTACGATTATGCAGATAAATGCTTAACGTCTAGTTTCTTACTATAAAAACTCAGTGTGTTCACATCAGAAGAACTACACGATGGAGTAAAATAATCAAAGCTTTTGACTTTGCACTCTCACTTTTGCCAAAATAGAAGGCAGTTTCGAGAACTGGAACAGCTGATCATCTATGTCTTGTTGAGGCATGAAAAGCTGAAGAATACTTAATGCTTTAAACACAGCATCCATTTTGCTTTCTAGGGAGAGTGCAGGTCAGTACCTTTCAAGCCAGTCATCAGGAGCAAATTCTTAAATTCTTTTATTATTTAGCGCATATATACATTTGAAAATGAATTAATACATTTTAACAGACAACTCATCACCTGAAGTATTTTGTATACAAATCAATAGGACTAGCAGTGATTGTGTATACAGGGTAACAAAAGTATAGTGACAAGTTATCCTAATGATTGCTTGATCAGATTTCACTGTATTTAGATATAGCACATTGTGGTACCAATTACAGGCTGGACACAAAGTTTGTGCAGCATGAGGTATAGTTAGATCCCTTCCATTTCATTGCATTTACTCTGCAGCAGAGTCCTGGCAAAGACACTTGGAGAATCCTGGTCCTCTACCATGGCAAAGTGGCCCATCCCATGAAGACCAGAACACTTTGGTGTGTGCTTAATCTAAGAGTGTTCCCATGCTTGTGGAAAGCAAACATCAACCATGCACAGTCAAAGACATGTTACTGTGACTATACAGTGAAAATTCTTGCAGAATTCTCCCACCCTAGAAGCTGAACAAGCTGCATCCTTCAACACCGCCCTACAACAGATTATTTTATGCAACATGGCAGCCCTGATGTGGTAACTAATATGTATTAGGGCTGTATGAAGCTTTCGTCCCTGATTTGATTTGGCAGAGATTTGGCTCGATTCGATGGCCAAATCTCCGAATCTGAATCGAATCAGAACCCTTCCCCTACCCCGCACACACCCCGTGGCTCAGCGACTGGTCCTTCCTGGATCTGGGGGGGCACCTGGGATCCCCCTGCGGCTGATCGCCAGGCAGTGGAGGTGCAGGCACCCCCCCCATGCGCTCCCCGATGGACCCAAAAGTGAACTGGAACTACTTCCGGTCCACTTGTGGGTTTGCCACCAAGCACGCAGGGCCACCGCCCCGTGCTCCTGTGGGATGCTCCATCCACCCCAGCATTGCAGCATTCATGAGCAGCGCCTGATACCTCGAGGTGTGTAGAAAAAGCATTTAAAGCTGTGTCTATGTCTGAATCGCTGATTCTCTGAATCAGCATCGAATCTTCAGATTCGGATTTGGCCTAATTGAATCAGGGACAGTGATCTGAATCACTGTCCCCAGTTCAGGCCGAATCCGAATGAATAGGGCCCATTTTGCACACCCCAAAAGTGTATTACATAAAACAAGGTACTTACCTCTCCTGGATCTTGAGTCTCTGAAGCTCATCAGCCACTCCATAAGGCAGGTTCTCCTTAGGGAAGTTATAGTGGAAAGCCCACCTTGCTGCAGTGTTCAAATCACAATAACTGACCAGCAGGTGGATCAGCTGCTCTTGTAGCCACCGATTGTCCCCCACGGTGCTCTGTGAGGAAAACATATGAACAGAATCTGGTTGTGCAGGTTTCATCTTGAGGGCATGACTATGAATTTCCATGGATAGGGCATCACAAGAGAAACTGTACAGTATTACTTTCTTATTGAAGAGGGGAAGAAAGAACAAGAATGAATACAGGCTGGGGAACTCCCTTCTCATCAGTGCAGAGGCAGAAAAGGATCTTGGAGTCATCACTGATGACAAGATGAACACGGGCCGGCAGTGTGGGGAGGCAGTCAGGAAGGCCAACTGCACCTTGTCATGCATCCACAGATGCATCTCAAGCAGGTCCAAGGAGGTGATTCTTCCCCTCTGTGCGGCACTGGTCAGGCCGCAGCTGGAGTACTGCGTCCAGTTCTGGGCGTCGCACTTCAGGAGGGATGTGGACAACATGGAGAGGGTCCAGAGGAGG
>NW_017728925.1:1304873-1316725 GCF_001723895.1 Crocodylus porosus
GGGATCTAGTGGCCTGTTACAAACTAGTCAGAGGGGACCAGCAGGCACTGGGGGACTCCCTGTTCCCCCGAGCACTGCCAGGAGTGACTAGAAATAATGGTCACAAGCTGGCAGAGGGTGGATTTAGACTACACATCAGGAGGTGCTACTTCACTGTCAGGGCGACTAGGATCTGGAACCAACTTCCAAAAGAAGTGGTGCTGGCTCCTACCCTGGGGGTCTTTAAGACAAGGCTTGACAATCACCTTGCTGGGGTCGTTTAACCCCAGTACTCTTTCCTGCCATGGCAGGGGGTTGGACTTGATGACCTGCTCAGGTCCCTTCCGACCCTACCAACTATGAAACTATGAATGCGTCTCTCCTCCTTGACAAGCAAACCTGTTTTTGCTACATCTACCAGCAGCCAACTCATACATGTCTCACTAGTATACCTTACTGGGCTCCTGTGCAGTGGAACTGCTCCTGGAGAGCATTTGATCAGGGCACTCCACCTTATCTGACAAGAACACAGCAGAGAGAGGAGTGCGTGCAATCAGCATGCTACAAGACAATGCGCTTACAGCAGATGACAACCAGCACATCCATTTTCTCTCTGATGCTAACAAAATAAACAGAATCAGGGTAATGCATGAATAGAAAAAAGGCCTCTAGAGCATCAGCTCCATGAGGTTCATGTCTTCAAGCTATTCTTCACAAGAGGGTCAAAAAGGCATTATTTAAAAAAGGAGATTGTGGTTAATCACAGAACTCCTGGAGCCAGATCCTTGGGTAAAGGTGTGTGCATGTGTGTGTCCAGCCTTAAGCCAACTTTGCACATAGCCACACATCCTCTGTTTATGACACTGGCTACAGATAAATGGAAGATCCACTTTGAGACACATTCCACACAGCTGTATTTTTAAAATCTCTGTAACATTAAAGTAATCCCACCAGAAGGGTAAAATGCTAATTACTCTGATTATAAAGTAGGTCCACACTCTGCATGCAATAATTAATTACTTAATTAACCTCTTATTGGTAAGGAACTTCCTACCTTCATAAAAGACAAGATGTTCCTACTGTGCACTAAGCAAAGCCAAAGTGATTAATTTGTTCGGTCATGGGAAACATACTCAAATCTTCCATTATTTGAAATTTTAATCTGGTTTCTTAACATAATTGAGTACATTATCACCATTGTGCCAGCTGCTACGAATTCCCCCCAAAGGGAGGCTTTGTAGTGATAGGTGGTATCTTTAAATGCCTCAGAACAGCAATGAAGCATTGGAAATGCAAATATAAAACAAAGGGAACACAAAATTAGGACCTGTCACTTTGTATTCACTATACAGGGCACCGTCTTCTGAGGATGTGGCATTTGGATTACAAGTGCCACAGAGAAAATGTCCACAGGATGGTATTCTTATTGTGGTGATTAACCTGTGGCGACACTGCCTGCTTTCCTAGTAATTGCAGCCACTGTTGTTAAAATAAAAGTGACATAAATGATATAATAAAAAGCAAATAATGAGTAACCAGAAATCTGATAGACCTGATTTGTGCAAAAAATCTGGCCAGCATTGTTGTGCTGGTTAGGAGTGTGAAAAATATCACCTTCTTGACCATCCTAGCTGTGTCAGCAAAAATCCCACAGTATATATACAAAAAACTAGAACTCTTGGTTCCAAAATGATACCTTTTATTATAAAAGGTATCATTCTGGAACCAAGAGTTCTAGTTTTTTGCATGCCTTCTTGTCTCAGACCACCACGGTTACCAAGTACACCCCTGATAAGGTAGACATAGTGATATTTCCAAAAATGAGATCAGTATGTTTTGCTCAGGCACCTGGCATCAAAGTAAAACCGCTGGAATAACATGTTTTGTCAACACTGGTGGGAAGGGCTTTGTTGATATTATTCTACCACTTGTAGTTATTGCAGCAAACGCTTTCTAGTGTGGATGAGGCAGAGAAGCTGAACATATTGCCCTACGTTATTAAGACAGCCCTAAGCGCCTTTTATACAGCAGCACACCTGCAGCGAAACGTTTCTTGCGGGGCTGGAATACATTCCCAGGGATTCTGTCTACCTTGCTTTTTCCCCCAGAACATGTGCAAACAACATCTGAAGGTGTGGAATGCTGCTGGGGCCACTGAGTCTCATTCCTGAGATTCTTTCAGCAATGAAAAGGTGAGAAGTGGTCTTCAAAGCAGACACTCCTGCTCAGATCAGGAAATCAATCTGTTGATAGCCCAAGGTAAGAAAAGAAAAATGAAAAACACAGTGATGCAAGGTGGGGGAGGAAGGGAGGGAGGGAGGAGACAGGGACTGGAAAGAACAGACAAAGAAACCAGCTTCACCATACACAAATTTAGCATGGGAGAGTTGAATGAAACCACACCAGAAAGAATGCTGGTCAAACACACGTGCTGTATGCCGAAATGGGGAAGCATTTTTGTTCTCATTTTGAGGTCTATTTTCATCCCAGTTGCTAATGTTCTGGAGAGACAGACGTATAGGAGAGGCAGATGCAGGGTTAGCAGACATGGAGCAGCCACAATAGCAGTGCTTGACATCTTGAATCCGGGTGAAATGGAAAGTACCCGTGGTTTACTTTTGCACCAGAATGGACAGGCTCATAAACAGCAAAAGCTGGAACTGGGGCGTTTTGGCCCCAGGAAGACCCATGCTCTTATGCAGAAGAAACACTTCACCTGGAGTGATGTTTCCATCATGTACATGTATTTCAGTTTCTGGAAATAAAGACTTTTGAAGAGGAAATGGGTATTTGCACATGGAACTAATAACACGCCAGAATAAAATGGTCACAATCAACACAAACACCCTGCTCCATGATTCCTCCAAGCCAGAGGAAATTATACCACGTCAGCAAGACTTATTTACATGCCTTTGAAAGTCTTAGACATATCATCCTACCCTTAATCTGCAGGCACACACAAAAATTCCTGTCACCAACTATAACCTGTGATTAAAAGCTCTCCAGACCAAGGCTTACAGGTTACATACAGATAAATTAATCTCCTTTTTCAGATGACTGTTTTACTGGTGGGTAACAATTAGAGCAGAAGCAAATTTAGCCAGATGCCAATCCAAAGCCCATGAAGCCAACCACAGTCTTCGCACTGATAGCAATAAACTCTGAGGTGGACCCAGCATAACAACATAAACCCTGATCTCTCTTCTTGTGACCTTCCCTTTCACCCTTACCTTATTTCTACAGGTTATCTTGTCCTTCCATTTGTTTGTTTTGACCTATATTTCTGCCAGATACAAATCCCCACCCTCCCCTCACACTTTTCAGTGCAGAAATAGCTACTCAACACAAGTGAAGTTCTGGCAGTAGCTTGCTGTATCAACTCTAAATTAGCTCATGAATATCTTGGCCAACTCTCCCCAGTGCTCCCCCAGAAAAAAGGCGAAGAAATGTCAAGCAGATTGGTTGAGACCTGAAAAATGTTGACGGGATCAAGTCAGAACTGGATTTTGAATGGAAAATAAGTATTATCACTACATTAACGAATGGAAGGCAACAGCCGTCTCATTACAATAGTTAGTTTCTTATGCGTGTCTGTATGAAAGACATTCCCTGGAACATACTGCATTATTATTATTTCCATACTTATTTTTTTTCTCTAATAGAGTTGTCAAGACTTAGTATTTTGCAGTTAGGATTGTTTTTATTACATGGAAACTGCCGCAGAGTTGCATCTTCAGTGTTTGGTATAAGAAAGGTCCTTTCATCTTTGGATTTCAGAGCAGATTGGCTTGGGGAAAGAACAAACCTTCCTGCTCCTTCAGACATGGGGGTTGAGTTACTCTGCATCTAAGCAATTCATTTACCAAACAGAATGGGATCATCTGGCTGTTTCGACAGAAAAGCAAAATGTATATTCTCCCATTAGGAATAGCATGGAGGTGCCTTCCCCTTGGCAGTCCCTCCTGTGTCTGATTTTTGTCTCCAGACTGTGAGACTTCTTGGAGCATCTAAAACCAGCACATTAGCAGAAAGGTCAGGAGTGTAATGTGCTTTATTTTTTGCAAGCCACACCCATCTTTTTCTCAACTGTGCCAGGGGTCTGCCAAGCTATTGTGTTGCTGGACTCCTTGTACCCTGAAATCAGGAGCTGGAAGATTCGTGTTTCAGCCTGAAACTCCTGTTCTTCCCACCATCCCTGCCTAAGGGCAGGCTGTTTGTCTACATATTTTTCAGAGCTATAGAGCAAGATTATTAACCCCATGAAACCAAGTTTCACCCGTGGAAAGAGGTACTGCATGATGTATATAAACACTACATTTAAAAACACATCAAGAAATAGCTAATTTTACTTTTTTCCCCCTTTGTAAGCCTCATGAACCAAATCAATGTGAATACTGTTCTGAGGATCCCTGTTTGAGATGCTAGTGTTTGGAAAATGGGGCTTTCCCTGACCCTTGTCTAATGGAAGACTCAAATCTCAATGCTGGCCCTAGCATTGCTGGAAGTTATCTGGGGTCCAGATCTGCAAAGCACCAGCGCTTGCCCTTGAATAAATAAGCCTGACAAAATGTTGATACTTATCCAAATACTTCACACCTCATAGTTTGGTAATGTCAGACAGGAGATGCTACAAAGAGAGGATTTTCTGGTGATAGTCCAGCACTGGGCGAGACAGAAAATGAATGTAGCAGGGGAAGCTAGGCAAACTTCTTCAGACCTCAAAGTAATAAACTGTTTATCCCAGTAACTGCCCTGTCTGAGCCCAATAACAGAGCACACTGAACACCACACTGGCTAACCTTCTCCTTCCAGCTGCATTCTTCGAGAGTGGTCATTTATGTGTCTCTTGCCATTGTAAGTCACACCCACATGCTAAACATCATTGTAAGAAGGAAAATCGGGACTGGGGTGTTCCATAGGAGAGAAGGAATTGCTGACTTCAGGGCATAGCAAGGTCGAAATCTGTGGTGTGCATGTCAATAGAATGACTCCATCAGAAAGATCAGAAGCATACAACCATAGGGTTGAGAAGGATGCTGTTCCTATACTATCCAAGACAGGTGCTAATTCAGCTTTGCTCCTCCAGTTGTGGCACCTATGATCCCAGCCCTGTTTTAGCAACTGCCACTGATGGGAAGAGGACAAGCTGGTTTAAGATGCTTGCTGCTGAGGGAAAACATAAGACCAGCAAGTGGGAAGAAGAGTGAGTCACCCTTTCCAAGTAGAAATAGGAAGAACAGCATGTATCCCAGCTCACAAACGGATCATTACATATTGAAACTACTGAGCAAACAAACTAGTTTCCTTATATAACCCATGTCAGGCAGAATCCTTTAAGTCATAAATGGAAAAACTAAGGTAGAAGGTGGGGGATGGAGGAAGGGGGTATAATGTACCTAAAGCCTTCCAGGGAACCAGCAGCAGAGCCATGATTCAAACTTGGGTTCACCTAATTTGTTCTAACCATTCCCCCAGACTCTAGTGCCCGAATAGCCTGCTTGCTCCTGCAGACCATGTCACCAGCAGACTACACTTCCAGTGCTGACATGTCAGATGCCCCAACCAGCATTCACAGGAATCTTCAGGAGAGAACGTGCTATCTTGCTTGTGTTCAGGAGACAAGGATTCCCAACATCCCAAAGCGCATGTACCCAGTAAAAAGGGGTACAAGTTTCCTCTGTAAAAACAAAAGTACACAAGCTGCTTGCTACCTTATTAAACAGCCAGATTTCACAGAGAGAAACACTGTGCTGTACCAACAATGTACTGATATAAAACTCTGCACCACAGGCCAAGCATAGCAGTTCTCCAACCATGGTTCTGCCCAATAATGAGAAAGCAGCCCTTGTAGCATTGTGAAATGCTTTCAAACACCACTGTATGAACGTCAAACTTCTAAGATTTCCATTTTGTTTTGTGTCTTGAAGGATATGAGGTCTCCATAAGGAAAATTTTCACTGCGACACAAAGTTGCCTGAAAGATCAGTATCAAGACATTAAACTAATCAAAAATCACTCTCGCACAAACACTGGCTCCAAATTCCACTCAAAGTATGGAAGCACAGCAGTGCACTGCAGCACTGCAGCCACAGTCCCACAGACAGTCAAACAGCAACACCACCATACTTTACTGAGACAGAAAAGGAACAGAAAATGTATCTACTGTTTCCTACTGCTTTAGGAGAGCAGGAGACATACAAGTTCCTCCTTGACAGAGAACTAAGAGGAATAAATCATAAAATAGCCAAGCTTAGGTTCTCTGCAAATAACAACAGTATGCTCAGCAAAACCCTATAGGGAGAGATGACAGGGAGGTTGGCTACCTCAATTCACAGCAGGCAGCCAAACCTAGCTGTGGTCACCCTGAGACAGCAAGGATGACCATTGTAAGCCAAGCTGGGAAAGTATGTCTTCATCTTACGACAGATCCATTAACTTCAGTGACATTTCCTTGCTGAGGAATCTGACCCAAGATTCCAGCTGAGGATCTGACCCAAGATCATGCGCTTAATGCTGTAATAACTAAGTGAAATCCTCTAACCTGTGTAATGCATAAGCGCAGACTAGGTGACTAGTCCTTCTATAGGCTTAATCTCTTGAAATGAATATATGAAGAGACTTAGTTTAACAAACACCCAAAGAAGAGGATTGAAAACCAGCACTGAAACCAGTTGTTTGGCTGTAACTAAACTGATTAGTAGGGCTGTGGAAAATTTCATCGGTTGTCTCAATTCAACACTGTTTCAACTAATTTCGAGCTCAAAACAGTGAAATCAAATGAAAATGAAGGGCTTCAAAACAGCCTTGAAACAAGATGAGGCTAGTTGAAACATTTTGAAACTTTTGAAACGTTTTGAGTTTCGAAGCCAACAGCGAGAGACAGGGGAAAAGCAGGGCTGCGCCCACAGCACTAGCCGGGAGCGCAGCTTTGGCTGTCCCTGTCTCCCACTGCCGGAAACCAATAACAGTGCAGGGGAAGGGAACTGAACCTGGGCTCAGTTCTCCACTCCAGGGCTACGATCCAGTGTTGGGTGCTGTGATCTGGCGGGGGGGTGTGAAGAGTCAGCCCAACTGGTCCTCACTCCCACCCTCTGCACTGCAATCAGGTGCGGAGAGTCAGCCCAGTTGGGTTCACTCCCCTGCCCCGTGCTGTGATCGCAGTGGGGGGGAGGGGGGGGGGGCAGTGAGCTCAGTTGGACTGACTCTCCGCCCCACACCCAATTGCAGCGTGTGGGTGGGGGGAGGATGAACCCAGCTGGGCTGACTCTCCGCTCCTCCCCGCCTGATCTAACACTGGAGATGAGGAGTCAACTCAGCTGAGCTGACTCCCCGCCCCCTGTGCGATCTAGCACTGAGGGTGGGAAGTCAGCCTAGCTGGGCTGACTTCCCACCCCCAGCGATACATTGAAACAGTGTCAAAACAGCCTTTCAGTTTCAATGGAACAAAATGGAACAGCTGTTTCAAACTGAAATAAAATTCCAAATGGAACGGTGTTCCTTCGAACCCTCAAAACTCAAGGCGAAACGGAACGGTGCTGTTTCACACAGCCCTACTGATTAGCTACAGTTACATTAATCACTAACATAGTCGCATGTTCCTGTCCACCATGCTGTGCCATACCAAGAGTCCTTCTGCCTCCATCACAAGAAGGGTTCTAATATTACCAAATATTCATAGAACCCAGAATGTAAATCCCTGACACTATGTATGAACACTAACTGTTTAAAGCAAGTACTGATTTTTCCTGTTTGCCAGAAGAAGTTCCTCTACAAAATCACATTGTTCAGAAATCTCTGTTTCTGTTCAAGCAGCAGCCAACTTCTTGTTTCCACCTTCCCTCCTCTCTCAGGTCAGCAGCAGGATCATGAGCTCGGGCAACCTTCTGTAACTCAACCCTAGATCCTGCTTTTGAACCAGCAGCTGGACTTCAACAGTCTGTGGCTGTGAAGTTTGGGGAATCTCATCAGAGTGAGTGCATATCCCAGAGATATGAGAAATTGCCCTTAATCTGCCCTGACACTCTCCTACTGTGCATCAAAGACCTCTTGGATTGAGATGTCTTTAACCTAACAGCATTCTTTTAGCAATACATCAGTCAAAGAGTAACATGTTTTCAGCTCTCCTGCTATCCTAACAAACCTGTAAGTTCTCAGGTACAATTAATTTTAAAAAATGCTTCTGTTTGTTGCCAGAGAAGCTAATGTCTTGATTACTGCATCATTTCTAACTCCCACCTCCCCTTAACACTCAACCAACCTCAAAACAAGCTCTATTCATAACAAAGGGTTGTTCGCTCTCCTCCCCAACTTATTGCTTGCTTACATTTCAGCTGGCCTCAGAGATCATGATTCATTTTGGGAAGTTCTGCTCTGCTGCGAGTTTGGGATTTTTTTTTGGGTAGCATTCAATATCTACTATCTGTATAATCTTCTCAGGCCCTATTTTGCCTTCTATTTGCATCCATCACTTCCACTGGCCTCACAAAGACGGGTAGCAGCAGTATCCCAGAGTGCATTTCGGCTAAAGTATCATTTAGGGAGAGCTGTGAGCACAAGATGTGAATGTGGAACACAACAACAGTAATGCAGGTTCTTTAGTTCACACTTGTAATAGGCAGAATATTAGTTTGATATTATCTTTGCAATCTTGGTCTTGCTTCAGTTAGTTGGGAACCGGATTAAAGGATATTTTCTTTCTAAGAGTATGCGACTGTGGGAATCCCATTGAATAACACTTTCTATTCTGAATAGTCTTCAAATTGTTTAAATAAAGTAGTAAAGAGAAAAGCATTCGCCCACTAGCACTAACTCCCGCTATTGGCAGCCTATGAAAAATAGAAGACTGCTAATGAACAGGACTTGGGTTACTACCACTCATTTTTATTTCACCATTCATGAAGCCCATTTGGCTGTGACCCAAAGTAATAATAAGTATTTTTGTAGGGTCTTTAGCAAATGGAAGGATCGGCAATGGGTTTTTTTCCCCCTTTAATCTCTCTTGGTGCATTTAAACTCCTGGTGCTTTTTGTTCTTGTGCAGGAATGCTTGAGAGGGCAAACTGAATGAACTCTGAAATTCACACCCTGGCAAACTGGACTGATTCCTAAATCCATAATTACAACATTCCTAAGAGGTATGCATTCTTTCAGAAAGAACAAGTAAAGATTAGTTTCCTGTTTCTTCCCGTTTACATGACTTCTCTGTCAAGAGGAACCTTCTTTTTGCTTCTGAACAATCATCTGTTTATGTGGTTCCCCCTTCTTGGCACCAAAATGGTGAAGTAATCTCGCCTAAAAGTATAACAGAGCCAAACTATCAATTGCAAATAGCCCAAACGTCTCTGTGAAAGACAGAGGATTTGCACAGTCTTTTCATAATCCAATGTCTATCTTGTAGGAACACTCACTGAGGTACTGATCTATTATAAGGCTATTAAATAATCTGGGGTGATTATTAGATAACCAAACTATTTTTGTGCTGAGTGGAAGAGAATGTAGAGAAGATGTGCATGTTTGTGAAAAACTAAAAATGTCAATGACACTGTACAGATACAGTCCTTAAATCTGAGTGCCTCTCTTGGATATAGAGATGCAGGTGTTGTGGGGACAAACCCTGCACCACTGCAGGCTCTGCAAAAGGAGCTGTAGCTTCTCCACCCGGCTCTGGGGGGGCCACAGTTTCCTGGTCCATGGCCACTTCTGGTCTGGCAGCCAACCCTGCTGTGGACTGGCAGCCAATCCGCCGTGGCCCAGCACCAGGCCACAGCCCAGGGATTGATAGCCCCTGCTCTCCAGGCAAAAGAAATCAGAACTCATGACAGAGATGATATATTTTATTAGACCAACTAGATATTTGCAAGAAAAATAAATCTTTATTTGCAAGCTAGATATTTGCAAAAACATTTTGTTATTCGCTTTTACAATCTTTGCATTCTCCTATGCCTGAGGAAGAGTACGTGCACCCAAAAGTTTGCAAACAACGTTTTTGCAAATATCTAGTTGGTCTAATAAAAGATCTCACCTTTGCCACAAGTTCTGATTTCTCTTGGATATGTGTACATCCTTTATAATGCACCAGATTGCTGCATTTAAGCCCATAACCAAACAAAGGGGTAGGTTAAGGAGCTGCATACTACTGTCATCTTCCAGAAGCAAACAGTCTCAAGAGCCCTAGGAAGATATAGCCTTCAGTAACTCCTGCTACTCCTTTTCATAAAATGTAGTAAACATTCCCTCTTTCATCAGTATGGAAGGGTGAGCAATTTTATGGCCCCTCCTCTCTTGTTCACATCCCCTTCCTCCCTCTGGGGTGTTAGGCACCACTGTGGTTGGTAGACTCCCTTAGTCTTGGCACAGTGCCTACTGGTGTACTGCTGTGCTTTTGTGGGTCACGTTGAGTTCTAGTTTAGAAGTCCAGCACAGGCTGACATTTAAAATGTAAACTCATAGGCTTAGAAGATGCGGAGATTGTTAGAATTACCCCACTTCAATACTTTTCATCTTTTTAGGTAGACAGACATGCCCCTTAGACTGGCAGTTCAGTGATTAAGGACTGGTATCATGTAACTAAAACTTTCACTGGATCCTGAAGCTGCTTGTGAAAGTTGTTGGCCTTCAACATGCTTTAGCTCATCTCACTTCACCCTGAAAGTTATGGGGTGCTATATAGCTCCTATGCATAGAAGTTTGGTTCTGCTACTTAGCTGTCCACCAGGTACAGGAGGGGTGCACAGGTAAAGCTTAGCAGATTGCTGCTGGTCCCATTAATTAATCTAATGCTGCCCCCCTCCTTGAACGAGCACCCTCAAGCCAATTACCCTCCTCTTTATTCCACACATAACTGGTTTCTGATGTAGTTGTGCTATGAAATGAATGCTTATTAGTGACCAAAAATGATATGCTGTGTAACTGCAGCACAGTGATTTATGGTTAGGGATTTTAGGGTCAAAAAGCTGCTCTTGCCTCAAGAAAACAGTTGAAACAATTATAAGAAAATTTTATTTGCAGCATTTCCTCTCTATTTCTCTCACTTTCAATTACACATCAGTTCAAGACCTTTGGCCAAAACTTTCAAAGTGGAGGCATATATATTTTCCAAGGAGTCTTATGGAGGTTCTTTTGAAAATCCAGACATTAGTACCAAAAGTTAGGCTTCTAAATCCATATTCAAGCACTTCCGTAAAAATGGAGGTGATTTTCAAAAGGGTTGAACAACTGAAGCAACCATCACTTCACTGGGATTTATGGCAGCTTAGAATCTTTGAAAATCAGTTCACTTCTACTTAACATAGAATCACAGAAGTCGGGTCGGAAGGGACCTTGTAGATCTTCAAGTCCGACCCCCCGCCTGGGCGGGAGAAAAGACTGGACTCAAATGATTCCAGCCAGGTAGTCATCAAGCCTCTTCTTAAAGATCCCCAGGGTAGGAGCCAGCACCACTTCCCTTAGAAGCTGGTTCCAGCTCCTAGCCGCCCCTAACTGTGAAGTAGTTCTTGCGGCTGTCTGATCTAAATCTACTCGCTAATAACTTGTGTCCATTGTTCCTTGTCATGCCAGGGGGCACCAGGAAACAGCGTCTCCCCTAAACCCTTCTGGTCCCCTCTAGTGAGTTTATAGACAGTCACCAGGTCCCCCCTCAGCCTTCTCTTGTGGAGGCTGAACAGGTTTAGGTCCCGCAGTCTTTCATTGTAGGGTCTGCCCTGTTGTCCCCGGATCATGCGGGTGGCCCCCCTCTGGACCCTTTCAATGTTGTCCACATCCCTCCTGAAATGGGGCGCCCAGAACTGGATGCAGTACTCCAGCTGTGGCCTGACCAGCGTCGCATAGAGGGGGAGGACCACCTCCCTGGCTCTACTTGAGATGCACCTGTGGATG
>NW_017728925.1:1317378-1339364 GCF_001723895.1 Crocodylus porosus
AATTGGTTAAAGAGTTCCGCTTTCTCCTCTGGCGCAACCACCAGATTGCCCAGCATACTTTGCAGGGGCCCCACATTACCCGGTGCCTTCTTCATCCTCCCTATATATTTGAAAAAGGACTTTTTATTACCCTTGATCTTGGACGCTAGTCCTAGCTCTATGTCCGCCTTAGCTTTCCCAAATGTATAGATCAGGAATCCTTTCAGCAGCCAATTTTGAAAATAGTGGCAAGTTCTTTAAAAGGTTCACCTCTTTCTGCTGCACAATCCCCCACCCAAACTGAAGTCATTCACCCGATTGTTCCCAACCACAATCAACTGCACTGAGAAGGACTTGTTTGTTGTAAATAAAGCCCACGCAATTAGAGGAGTATACCTGGAGGTGAGTGTGCAAGGCCCACATGCCAACTTACAGGGGGCACCAGAATGGAGCTTTGGCTGGCAATTCTGTGATGAAGCAGCAGCAGCTGGGTGTAGCTATCCTCTTGGCTTACTGCCAGCTATAGCACTCAGCAACAATAGTAAAGGTAGTGGCAAATGCAACAGGAAAGTATGAATGCCTACTAGGCTTGGGAATACTGGCCCAGGATGCAAACCTTACTACTTACACTCCTCTGAACCATTATAATGAGGACTCCCAGCTCTTCAGATATTATAAAAAGCATACCCCCACCATCTGCAGGTACATTTTTGATACTTATGTTTGGTTACACAAATTGCATGCTTTGCCAGACCATTTGGAGGAAGGGTAGGGAGGGTCAAGTGCGATATGAAATATGTCCAATTTTACCTATTCTTTTTCCTCCGCAAGATTGCTGTGTTTGTTAAATGGGAGGGCTTGATTTCTTTTAGACCAGTAGCACTAACATCATTAGTATAGATGCATATTTTACTGTGGCCTCGATAATTGACATGATTAATAAATTCCTTACCATGGACTCTACATCTAAACCCCCTAGCTTTGCTTTACCAAGGTGAAGCTGGACAATGTTGAACAAGGTTCATACTGGACAAGGTAGATGTAACTACCCACTACATGAATGGAATGTTATTAAAGATCGTAAGTGTGAGTGTGGAGAAATCCCAACTATAGCATGCATCACAGAGGAATGTCCTATTTATCATTTTAATGGTTGTACTGAAGACCCGAACCAGCCTACTGAAAATCCTTTGCAATGGTTATCAAATCTAAAACTGTCACTCTAGCCTTATCCCTCAATGTCACTGTTTATAGCTTGTTCTGTCATTCAGTTGCTGTATTCCATATGAATAAATAAGCACAAGCAAGGAAAGGCAGGAAGCAGAATAAAAAGGGCTGTAGGAACAGCAAAGGAATGCTGAATGCACAGCCTATGGGAAAGGGGAGAGGCTGCCAACTCTCCACTAGTATAAAAGGAATTACCTCACTGCAAGGTTCATGAAATTTGAGGCTTTAAACTTCTCCCTGATCCAGGATTGAATATTGCCCATTTTGCAATATTCCTTTTTTCTGTTTTTTTAAAAATGGCAGCTGTCTGGAAGCAGATCAGAATTTTGGCATGCTAGAGTCTTGAGTTCCTTGTACTGTACACATGGTGCATGAGAGTGACTCAAGTAAATTCAAGTTGCTGACAAAGTCAGGAGCCCTAATGGAGGATACTAAATTTGAGTGTTTACAAACTGATTCTTTGACCTCTTGCACTTAGTAAAGATCCCAAAAGTAGGATTACTGGTCTGGTATCCTGGCCAAACAACTCAAGTAATTGCTTTCTGCCTATTTCAATTTTCCTCCAAATTTCAATTGGATACAGCAAGCTTTTTCACTTCCTGCCCTGAAACTACTGTGGGTTGTGTTCCCAAGCAGAATGGGCTATTGTATTTTTATTCCTAGGTTAAATACAACTCACTAGAGAGTGAAGTGATGCCTATAGATCCTGTATAGCTAACAGACAGACGCTGGGGCTCTGTGGAAATGGAATATACACCATAAATATAGGATACTATTGCCTAAGGAATTTTGTTGTTTGAAAGATAATGAATAATAAAGTCTCTATTATAGTCTGAGACAATTTATGGCTAAGTATGGTCTCAAATTGTGAAAATCATTATATGCATGTCAGGTAAGGAGGGTGCAAAGTCCAGGCATAACTCTGAATGTTATCTAAGACTTATCTTGAAAAAGTATTTTATGTTCTCTAGCGATCTCTCTCTCAAAAGTGACATTAGTAACAAGCTCAGAATTTTTGTGGGAATAGAGTCATACTTTTGCTGGAGATTACAAGCCATTGACCCCAGGGCCCTCAGAGAACAAGGCTTATGAGCTCAGAACGCTCAATTTTCATGGTCAGAAATTTTAAATAAATAAATAAAGTCTCTCATTGCCACAACTGGGAAAGGAGAGCTGATTAACTGTGGCTTCTTCCAGTGCTCAACCTGGTTAAACAGCTGGCTCCAGAGTCCAATTTGCTTTACTACAATACCACACCAGGGTAGGCTGCATGTCTGCAAAGCAGAAGCCTGAATAAATGTACCCTTCTAGGTTTTAAAGCATCATACCATTTAAGGTACTGTCCCTTCATGTAGGCCAACCTGAAGTATACAATTCTGCCAAGTATTAGCTACCCAAGGCTAGACAGGATGACACCTGTAAGTTCAAACCAGAAGATCAGTGAAATAAATCTAGAACAGTGGCATGTAACCTTCCGGCCCCACAGGTCAGATGAGTGATGCTGGATCAGTCCATGAGCGGATCAGTTCAGGGTGGGACCATGAGTCTGATCCAGGACGGGGTCAGCCTGTGGGTTCAACCCAGTTTGCCAACCCAGGCCTGCATGCTGGATCCAGCTATAGAGCAACCTTGCACACTGGCCCAGGCCTGTGCACCAGCAACCTAGGGTGCAGGGCTCCCCACACATCTAGAAATTTGGCAGTGAGGGAATGGTGGCAGCATCAGTTGTTGTGGCTTTGACTATCACCACTCCCCCACTGCCAAATTTTCAGGCCCATGGGAAGCTCCATGAGGTGGATGACATGGGCCGGGCTGGCCTGTAGGCTGGAGGTTGAATGCCAGTGATCTAGAATTTCAAGTTCCTGGTCTTACTGTTGCAGATGTTTAAGTTTTTTTCAGTTTGAGAACCTTGCAAATGTGTTTTCCCCTTGTAGCAACTTTTCAGCAATCAGTAAAGGACTTATTTCAGTTAGAAGACCTCAGTAGTCTGAAATCAAAAAGCATGCCAGAGCACTATACTCCAGCTCAACATCCTTGCCACATTCCATATTAGGCAATTATATTATGCCAATGCTAAATATACCCATTAGTTTCAACTGCACACAATACTACCTTCTAATTACTGCCCCAAATGAACTGTGCTCTGCTATACATTCTACTCTGTTTTTAAAGGGATTTCACTTGTGTGAAAGTGATGTGTTTTTATGCTGAGTTTCTGGTTGTAGCTGTGTTGATCTAAGGACATAGGCAGGCAAGGTTCTTAAGTCAAGAACCTTGCCTGCCTATGTCTTCTTATGCATATCTATATAAACACGTGCGTGTAATCCTCTTGTTCTGGAATAATCCAATAATCAATTTAAAACATCATACCAAATGTAGCAGAACACCCATAGAGCTCACTACCTGCCAAAGGCAAGCTTCCTTGCTGATACGCTCAGAGACGCTTGAAAAACTTTTCCTAATGAGGTTCAGCTTTCTGTCTTTGTTTTTGTGCTAAAGTATCTTCAAAGAAGAGCTGCAAACTTTTGGAGGTTTATAGTAGGGGTTTATTTTTTGCTATAACAAAACCTTTCTGAGTCAAATTTATAAGAACATTTGCCTGCAGGTGGAGGCCAGGCTTCAAAACTTTTAAACTCCTTGCTGATGTAGAAGAGCACATTTCAGCGGAGATGGCCATGTCTATAATATTATGGGTCACTGAACACAAGAGAAATACTTCAGCAACCTTAACCAGAGGCATCACTAACATCCTTTCTACAGAAAACCAAGCAAGATCAGGAGTACGTGATATCAAGAATATTTCCTTCAGCCAATCATTACTCTTCTTACCTTATGAGCAGGGATCCAGGTTTTCTGTTTCCCAAGGAGAAAAAGAGAAAAACGCAGATTTCCCCCTTTACCCAAAGAAAGTACGGATTTCTAATTTTAACAGAGAAACCCAAGGGTTTTGCACTTTTACAAAGAGCTCAATGCAGGCTGGCAGAGCTCCAGCCAGAAGGGGGTTGTTGGGGAGCGGGAGGAGGGCAGTCAGGTAGGGAGTGCCATGTGCATGTATGCGCACATGGCCACCAAGCAGCCTAGAGAACAGCTTCCCCAGGTAAGTATGGGGGGTGAGGGGAGGATTGAGGCCCCCACAGGGAGAGAGGGAGTGGGTTGGGCAGGGCAGCGACTGGGGCTGCTGCCCAGGGCCAGAATGTGCAGCTGCAGGGCCCCAGTGGGGAGCAACACAGGGCCGCAGGTGGTTTGTCCTGGGGTAGGGGGAAGCAGCCAGCTCCCTGCCATTGTGCGCACTCCTCGGAGGCAGGGGGAACCATGTCCCCCAGTTCTGTGCACAGGGTAGGAGCAGGTGCAGGCTACCCGCTGTGGGCTTGGGGTCCCCGCAGCCCCGCGGATGCTTCCTGGCACTGCAGAGTAGAGCAGGGCCACGTGGGGAAGCTGCTTTCCACTGCAAGCTCTGCACTGCTCTAGCAAGGTGCTCCCTGTCCATGTGGCAGCAGCACAGAGTTGTGTCTCTTGCTGCTGCCATGAGGGCAGGGGGCACCTCATTAAGCGGAGCTCACAGCAGCAAGCCACTTTCCTGCGTGGCCCCCTTTACCCTGCAGTGCCGAGTTGCCCCTGCTGAGCTATGGAGGCCCCAGGGGAGGGCAGTAAGGTGGGGAGCCTGCACCCATGCACACAGCTGGGGTGGCACAGGTCCCACCTGCCCCCCCAGGAGTGTCCACAGCAGTGGTGAACCACTCCCCCCACCCCCCACAAGCCCACAGCAGGCAGGCAGCAGGGAGGGGGACTTGGGTTCAGACAGGGCTTGGGCGCCGCTGCAGGTGGGCAGGGGGATGGGGGCCCCCTCTGGCAGGACTGGGAGGGGGTAGGCGGCTGTGGGGGGGAGGTGAGGAGCACCAACAGGGCCAGGGAGCTGCGTCAGGGGGAGTGAGGGGCACCAGCAGGCCTGGGGGGCGTTGTAGGGGGGAGTCAGGGGCACCGATAGGACCAGGAGGCTGTGGGTTGGGAGGGAGGGCATCAGTATGGCTAGGGAACTGTGGCTTGGGTGTGAGAGCCCTGGACCTGCGCTCTGTGAACTAAGGAGGCTGAGTGAACTCTGATTTTCCATGAAAAAAAACCCAAAATCAAACACCAAAATGTGCAGGTATTTAGAATTTATGTTATTATAATGATTGGGGCACTTCCAAATTGCTTTAAAATTGTACATATATCAAGAAAACGTAGGGTTCAACTGATACCTATGTATATAGTGGCCTTTCTTTTCAATCACAGATTTGAGGGGGGTTATCAGAGAATTTGTGATTTTTTTATCAGGGAAAACCAGGATTGTTGCTTATGAGTGATATAGTGAAGTGCAAGCCACTAAGAAGAGAACTGATTACACAGTCCTCTATTGTACGTTGCCTTCACAAATTATTTTAAAAGTTTTTTTTCAAATGTGTGCTCACTTTTGCAAGGTTTTTAAAACTGCTGAAAAACATACCTTCCATGTATTTTCCCTGCTTTGCAAAGTAACTTCCTGTATCATATTTCCAAACATCCGGCCCAAAAGAGTCCCAGACATCAACACTCCTACATGTAGCCAACCCTCCTTCCATTGACAGACAGCTCAATATGAACACACTGAGGAGAAATGATTGTATTATGGGTCCAGTGTATATGCCTTCTTCCATGCACACCCAATTAATGTCCTTTAAAAAAAAAAAAAACAACTTTAAGGGTGCAAGATGTTCTCAAGATTTATGCCCCAGGGAAGTAACACTGAGGTTTTTCCTTTGATCAGACTCCATTTTGGAATGGGAAGTTTCCAGGGGGTGCAGTAACTCAGGCAGTGGGCTCTGGTCCAGATTTTTCTCTTGCACATCTGCTTTTTAGTTGTAAAGATGGGCACTGACATCCTTTCCTATCTATTCCCTTGCAACTCACTGAATCAACTGGGCAAGCTAATGAGCAGCAATGCAGTTGGGCACCCATGCCCAAGGACAGCATCTCCATCTTTCTCATTCATCCCCAAGGTAAATACGCAGGGAGGATGTGACGAAGGCTGTAGCTATTCTTTTCAGTTACCTGACTACTGTAGAGACTGCAAGTATTGCACCTTTGATTTATGCAACACAGAAGAGACACAAATCTCTATAATGCTCTGCGCATCAACTAAATACATCTCTTCAGCACAAAAATAAAGTGTCATCCAGCCATATAAAACATGTTCCCTGAATAGTTCCATTAGGACACTGATCTTCTAGGTTCTGACCCAGTTTAAATTGTGGCTGTTGCATAGAAATGGTCAAAACTGATGTTTAACCCCTATGGAAACATTTGCTTTTTCAGTTAAAAAAAAAAAAAAAAAAGAAAGATAGTGGCTGAAAAATTACAGTTCAGAAATGCCAGGGTAAAGCTTCATGGGAACTGTAGGGGTCAGAAACCTCATGCCCACTCTCCTCTAGGGTCAGGCTCCCTGACTGGACTTTCCCATTTTGCACTGTAGTCTTCCCCCTTGTTTAGTGTATCATGGGAGCTCCACAGTCATAAATAAAATCTGGCTGTTCAACCCAGTCCATGAGGCACAATGGGGACATAAAGCACAAGAGTCACAACTTTCAAGAAACACCAGGGCAGCATTTTTACATTGCAAGAGAACCTGAAGAAGAATGCACTGAATTTGAAAGCCTCTCTCACTCTATCCCAAACATACAGTTGGTACAATAAAAGATATTCACAAAAATCCTTGCCTGTTGCATATTTCCTGGACCATCGGGGCTACAGCAATACTCCAACATACCATTTCTAAACTGAAATTATGTTTTCTTTTCAAAGTCATAGTGTTCACCTGCTAGTTTTTCTCAATAAAACATTGCATAGTTTGTGTAAAAACAGAAGATTTTGGCTAAAAATGTCATTCAGCCAAAACCCAATTGTCCATAGAAAAGGAGGCCAGTGAGAGTTTTAGAGCCCTAAAAGACTATTATGGAATAATCATAGTAGCAAACTGGCTTGCTGAAACACACACAGAGATCAGAGCTACACTGACCTTTCCTTTGTTCAGTGCAGTCAAGTTGTTGGCACCAGAAAGCAGGAGCAGATCTACATGTGGGATTATTTAGGTTTCCCTTCAAAAGTACAGGTACACACTCTGGTCGCTTTAATGTGATGCCAAAGGCAGTAATCACTGATAGCATTAAGAGCTGGAACTGATAACAGACAAGTTTGAGTACTACCCTCATGAAAACCACTGAGTTGTCAAAAAACATAAACTGGCTGCATTCAGAAAGTTCATCTTTTGCATATACTCTAGTTTGGAAGAAGCATAAATTAATTTCTGACTCAGTCCATTATTCAGTTGGGTCTTCTTAATCTTTGTGGCAGTCATCTCAGCTTGACCAGAGTATATTCCCTCTCTCACACTGAATGCTACTCCATACCGTGACCAATACATCCTGACTCCATACCATGACCAATACATTCTGGAGTGGGCAGTTACATCAAGATCAGAAAATGGGAGCAAAGGTACAAACCATTTAATAGGTATCACTGAAAAGATGGGGGCCACAGAAGAAGCGTTCATGTCACGGCCCCTGTCAGATTCCAACAAACCTGCAAATCCTGCTAAATACCTTATCATTAATGATCTTGGCTGTATATAATGCAAACCTCTAATCCACAATGGGTTGATCTCACTGTAACCATGCTGTGTCACAACCACAGACCTTTTCAGGGCAAGCACTGACAGTCTTCTCTGTAAACAGTAGGGGACTCACAGGAGTCAAATGGGACTTTCTCCTTTCATAGATTTCATAGACATTAGGGCTGGAAGGGATTTCGGAAGATCATCGAGTCCAGCCCCCCGCCCGAAGGGCAGGAAGTCAGCTGGGGTCATAGGATCCCAGCAAGATAAGCATCCAGTTGACTCTTGAAGGTGTTCAAGGTAGGTGCTTGAACCACCTCCGCTGGCAGACTGTTCCAGACCTTGGGGGCTCGGACAGTAAAGAAATTCTTCCTTATGTCCAGCCTGAAACGGTCTTGCAGGAGTTTGTGACCGTTCGACCTCGTCATCCCTTGGGGTTCTCTGGTGAACAAATGTTCCCCCAGATCCTGGTGGTCACCCCTGATAAACTTATAGGTGGCCATCAGATCACCCCTGAGCCTGCGCTTTTCCAGGCTAAAGAGTCCCATGGCTCTCAGCCTGTCATCGTAAGATCTGTTTTCCTGACCTCTGATCATGTGTGTGGCTCTTCTCTGGACTCTCTCAAGCTTCTCCATATCCTTTTTGAACTGTGGAGCCCAAAACTGGATGCAGTACTCCAGCTGCGGCTTCACCAAGGCCGAATACAAGGGGAGAATGACGTCCGGGGATTTGCTTGAGAAGCATCTATGATTGCAAGCTAGCATTTTGGTCGCTTTACTAGCCGCAGCATCGTATTGCAGGCTCATGTTCGTCTTGTGGTGAATGATGACCCCCAAATCTCTTTCTCTGTAGTGCTAGCCAGTGTAGCACTGCTAAGCCTATAAGGATGCTGCAGGTTTTTCCTCCCAAGGTGGAGAACTTTGCATTTTTCAATGTTAAATACCATCAGGTTCTTGTTCACCCAATTGTTGACCTGTCCAGGTCAGCCTGGATCACCCTCCTGTCTTCTGGCATGGATACTTTGCCCCAAAGTTTGGTGTCATCAGCAAACTTGCCCAGTCCACTTCTGACTCCAATGTCCACATCACTAGTGAAGATGTTGAACAATATGGCAGTTATGACAAATCTAGAAAACTGAATAATTATAAATATCTCACTAAAGCTTATTGAAAATTCTGTCAGTACCACAGTCAGTTATTTTTAATGATTAGAAAAATTGGCCCTGAAAAAGTGGAGGAGAAAATCTTACACTTACCTGAACATGATCTGTCCAGTTCTCCTGAGTCATGCTTTTCTGAAAAGACAAAAATAAATCTAGGAGATTTGTTTCACACCAAGCTGAAATTTAACACACAAACCTAAAACTTGGCATCATCTGTGATTTAGGAATGCAATCTGGTATGCACTGAAAATCACTGGTTCTCATATATCACCATGCAGAGTGCATTAGAGAAAAGCATAGCTTAGATTAATTAATTCAGACAAATGCTGAACTATAGCACACAAGACAAAACCTTAACCTACATTTGCAGCATGAATGCTACACAAAAGCCTATCCAGAGGACACTAAAGCTCCCTAGAGATTTTATGAAATAAAGAAAATCCAGCAAGACTCAGATTAGAGTGGGTACTAGCTTTTGTAAAGTCAAATAGTGTAAAACTAGAGGAAGCACTCAGGTTCACAGCATTCCTCCTTTTCATATTGTGCTTAGCACTCACAGTATATAAGAATCACACAAGATGACTTAATGCCTTTTCAGGCCATTGAATAATGCAAAAAACATTGATACCAGTACTATAGAATCATAGAAAATTAGAGTTGGGAGGGACCTCAGGGTCCAACCCCCTGCTCACAGCAGGACCATCCCCAACTAGATCATCCCAGCCAGGCTTTGTCTAGGTGGATATTAAAAAACTCTTAAAAACCTACTGTGGAGAGAAAGCTTTGAAAAAAATGGCTTATAAAGGGAAACTGTGTTTAAAGTAATGGGGAAAATTTAAAATACTGAATGGGTCAGTATTTTAAAGTATTCAGTTAACTACCTGACTGAATAGGTACTTGACCTTGTTGTAGTATCTATGCTGGCTGAGGCAAATGGCAGATCAACTTGGCTTTCTACAGAACCCACACCTATTAATGGAAGAGCACTTCCTGCAGGGCACCTCCAACTAACAATGAAGTTTGTGCGAGTTGAGGGCATGCAACACTGCACAAGGATGCCAGTCCTATATAAGGTCCTTTAAGTCCCTATAATTAGCATAACTGCATAATAAAACATACAAGCAATGATCAGTTTATAACAACTCCATCTTAGTGCTAACAGCAGCAATTTTTGAGCAGAAACAATCCCTGTCAGTATTACTATATGTTTGTTTTTCCATACATTTCTAGCACTGCTACTACATTGTTCAAATGCAAAATAAATAAGCAAACCTGCACCATAAAGCCTACCTCAACAAACCTCTTGTAGAAGAGATATTTCAGTGATCCTAGGTGCTGCTGATTGATGACGTTAGGACAAAGAGCTGAAACAGGAAGAAAAGGCCTTAAAGTCCACACTATATCTGCACATCCTCCTAGACAAAGAGTAATTTTTCCAACTATTCAGTTGGTCTAATAAAAAATATCACATTTACCCAAATAACCTTGTCTGCTTATTACCTAAACAGCGTTTTTCCCCTCCTATGAAAATCAACTTCAAGCTCATGACGTACCCTAGGAAAGATGCCGGCTACACTTGGCACTTTAGGACCAGGAACATTCTGAGCGTACTTATGCTATAAAAATTGCTATTCGCATTTTAAAATGTAAGTATCAAGATTAAACCATAGCTCCAGGGATCCAAGGCTATATCACTCCTGAATGAGTGCATCCCCATGGTGTTTGCCTTATCTTTCTGAATATCTGCATGCAGACAAACCCTTAAATTACTAAGGGCCCAAGTAACTTCGGAAAATGGGATATAGGCTCCTAAACCACAGAAGTGATTTTCAATATTTTACATAGAATTTAAACTCAGAGCAACAGTTTGGCCATAGTTTAGCCACTGAAATATTTAATTCTTAAAAGATGCTCTATTAGGCATGGGTGACTAAGTTTTTGCTGAGTTAGCAGAAGAAGACAGACAACTATAAGATGGTAGACAAAAGCAACACTGAGGAATGACAGAAGAAACCAAAAAATTGCATGTACATTGGGCAATTATGTGAAAGCATAGAATGGCGATGTGTCACAAAAGTGGATTATTAACGTGCTGGACAAAATGAAAGAATACCCATTGTTACTGAAATTTATAGGAAGCATCACAGAAAAGTACATGCAATAGCAGGGAAAATGAAGGTAAAATGTAAAACAAGTTAACAAACAGTGTGCTATGAGATCTTCTAGGGTCATGTTCGCTCTTTGTCATATTGCTGTTGATATCCCTATTTCAGTTTCCTGCCACGCTGAGATACACTAGCGGATTCTATTTCATTATTACAGCAGGGAGTCCTATTTCACGTCCGTTGTACATGGACCACCTGAAACTACCGTTCATGATTGGAATGGTTCCTTTACACTCTTCTTAGAACTTACAGGGGGAGGGGCTTATGGAGGGTGTAAATGAGAATCAGTTCCTCATCTTTCCCCTACCCCAGAGAGTGAATTTTGCATATCAGAAAAAAGCAAAGGCCTCTAGCCCAGTCATTTCTCCATGAACTGCAAAAATTTCTTCACTGGCCCTGTTTGGCATTGCAAACAGTGCCCCAAAGTTGGGTTTCTCACACATTTGTGAATATGAAACTCTATTTAGTTAACATCTTGAAACTTAATCATAACTTATGAACAGACTGGAGGCAGGCTAGATCTGCACCTTACAGACTACCGTATTTTTCGGACCATAAGACGCACCGGACCATAAGACGCACCCCTCCTGGAGCCTCAGTCTCCGCGGCAGCGAGTCCCTCCTTCGGACTCCTGCCCCGTCTGTTCCGGCCGGCCAAGCGGCGGATGTCCCGCTCGGGCTCCGCCGCCTCCGCGGGCAAGCTCCGCCCCGTCTCCCCGGGACACACACCTTCGGACCATAAGACGCACCCTCGTTTCCCCCCCACTTTTGGGGGGGAAAAAGTGCGTCTTATGGTCCAAAAAATACGGTAACTAAATCAGAGATACATAATCTTTTGTAAGTAACAGCTTATTTCATCAGACACTAATGAACAGGCTGTCTTTGACCTGAGCTTCAGAAAGGATGCAGGTTTTCAAAGAAAAGAGGGGAAAGTGGCAAGGATACTGGATGTCCAGAACCATTTCTCCTCCCCTAGCCTCGAGAAACAGAGTGGTGTTTGGACTACACCATCTTTTATAGTCTCATGAGGGAAGTTTGGGAGCAAAAGCCAGCGGGTCACTGTTGGGCAGAAGTTAATGATCTTGTGTCAAGAGACTCGCATCCCTTCAATGAATATGAGTTCATTGAGCCTATGCTCATAGATAATGCTGTACTGTAAGGCATTGCAACTTGACAGTAGGGTAGAAAAGTGCTGCAAGAAAACTACTAGAAAAGCACTGGGAAGATTTCCAACCTGAGAAGAGGAGAGTTCAAAAGGAAAAGGGTATCCTTTAACACTGCCTTGATGTACCTGAATGCTATTTGTGGACCCCCAAATTAAAGTCACTTTGTCTCCCTCATCTTCATGAAGATTTGACATTTTCTGCACAGTGCAAACTTATACTCATTGACCTCTCTCCAAAATAACATATTTTAAAGATGCTTAATCCTAAAACCCTGTGGGATACCACTGAAGTCTCCTGGGGGCTGTCACCCCTGAGATGTGCTGAACTCACACATTCCATGCTCAGAAGCTAGTAGTGAGTTACCTGAGCAAGCGCACAGATTTCTAAGCAGCTCGCTTCTGCCCTCTACTGTTTGAATACCTGAGAAATAATCATACAAAAAACTAGAACTCTTGGTTCCAAAATGATACCTTTTATTAGACCAACTGGAAAATGCGAAGAAAATTGTCCTTTTCTGCAAGCTTTCCTCCTAGACAAAGAGTAATTTTTCCAACTATTCAGTTGGTCTAATAAAAAAAAAAAAATCACATTTACCCAAATAACCTTGTCTGCTTATGACCTAGACAGCACTTTTTCCCTCCTCTTATATGAAAATAATGAAAAATAATACTTTTTTACATTGCACAGGCAGCTCTGGGTTTAAAGGTTGGTAAAAGATTTCATATAGGAATACAGGAAAGTGGGTGGCAAAACACAAGAAAAAAAAGCTCTATTTCAACTGAAGCACTATTTGACAGGTTAAGGTAAAGGATCATATTTACAGCATTCAATAGAGAAGTATTTTAGTTCATTTATCATGCAGCTCTGAGGCAGCATCTACACAGCTCTTTCAGCTGGTAGTGCAAGCAATTTCCATCACTTCTGCTCTTTATCTGTAATGGACATGGACATTCATTTTCATTGACCCTAGTGAGGGACTCTTTACATCATAATGTGTCACTCAGATCCAACTTATAAAATGAGCTTTACTTTTTGAGTGCACCTAAGCTTTCACCTAGTTGTTGGGTGTGGGGTTTTTTGTGTCCAAATTATATCTTTTGTCACTGAACTCCTCCTGATACCTGGTTAATTTGGGGAGAGATAGTGGGATGTAGCTTTATAACTGCATCAACCATATACTCTACTCCTCCATCCCCACACACCCCATTGCATAGAAAATTTCCCTGTACATTCTGTTAATTCAGTCTCTATGGTAAGACGTATTTATCCCATAATAATAAACAGGCTCCTCATACCAAAACACACTGACCCGCCACTTTATGTGGGATGATAAGCTTATGAAAATGAATAGCTTCCCCATATTGTTATTTCACAACCAGATGCCACTTCTGCCCATCTTCTTCCTCCAACTCCAATATAACTAATTAAATGGAAGTTGCATTCACTTAAGTGGGGCATTTTAGGAGCACGGAACAAAATCACCAGTTCTTCGTGCTCTGTAATGTGTGTCAAGCAGCAAATAGGAACAGATCAGAAGAGGACAACACACTATTAAATACATAGCACTACTGGGTAGGTATTTATCCGCTGACCCCTGGCTCTGATATACTGAATCAATTCTGTTCTCTGGTGAGCCTCAGGACTGGCAACATTATGTGGTGTTTTCCACGTTAAGGAGTGGTCAGCTCTTAAATCCTGCTAAAGAGTCCACAGGATTCTTTGTGCAGGAAAAAGCATGAGCTTCTAGCTAATGAGGTGTGAGGGCAAATCTGGACTAGCCAAGAACTGAGTCAACAAATGGGTCTGCTATACCTAACAGACTGTTTCTCCTTCCACTGCTTCTTACTGAAAACAACCTCTCCTTATGTTGCCAGCCCTAGCTACTTTCTTGCAGTGGGAATAAGCAATGGAAAGGAGGCATGAAAAGGAAAAGGTGGACTACAGAAGAGGGAATGTGGCGTGGAGCAGAAGCCGAGTCCAAGAGGATGAAGCCAGGTGGCTAGGATGGGGATTCATCCCCCTGTGACTGGATTATTGGTAGAGTCCTAACTAAAAGGAGACCTGGTCAGAAAAGAGAGCATTCAAATACAATTTTCAAAAATTCAGCCAAGCCAACCCCTTCTCACTTTTCACAATGCGAAGAATTAAAATTTAAAAAGGTCACCTATAGTCATAACCAGCAAAAAAGAGACTGAGGATTACCAGGAACATGGAGAGAAGTCAGAGAGGAAAGGGAAAGGGGAACTCATGTTACCTCAACTGCCACTATCACAGCTGTAACACTCAGGGACACTAGTGTCACTGCTCTGAAGAGCACTGGACTGAATAGCTGGTGGGCTTTCATTCAGCCCCTTCAAAGCTATTTCCAAGGGGACTGGAGCAGATCTTGTAGTCTGATACGTGATGATGTCCTGGCTTGAGTTCCTTGAGAGGCTGGACAAAAATAAATATTGCCAATTCCTCCTAGGGACTACATATTCTCAAACACAGCACTCTGTTGTGAGTGATTCTCTCCACAAACACTGGAGGAGCACATCTGGGTGGGGTCAACAACTCTAGAGTTGTCCAATTAGTTTCTAGTGGCCCCATTCAATCCCAGCAACAGAATCCTGTCAAGTAGGACAAAGTAGCTTGAACTGGCCAAAAGGACCAGAACATCCAAGGGATTATCTGATTCAACACGTCTCTAGGAGATCTTCCAGGACCAAGTCTGGAATGGAGCCTCAGGTGGAAATGAATACTGGTTTCCACTAGACTGAATTGCTGGTTAAATTATGGGCAAATGCCTTTTCTGATGCAAGTGCTGTCACTTTGCAGAGTGCAGATTACATCTCACATTTGTACCAAATGCAAGTGCATCCTTAAGAGCAGCCAACACCTGGCAGTACGTGACTTGACAAGCAGCATAAGTACTCTGCAGCACTAGCCAGTGTGAGTAGACACAATTCCACAGGCATGCTGTGATTTACACAAAGCAAGCTGCTGAAAAGTTCAAACTAATCCATAGACACACTGCGCTAACAGAAAAACATGACCTGGCAGGCAAGTCTGAGAGAGCAACACCCTGCTTGAGCTATTTAAAAAAAAAATCCTGCACTAACAATAATGAGAGTTTCAGATGAAGCAAAAGAATGAATCTTTTTCAGGCTGCAGGACCTGCGTGCGGCGGGGAGGAGAAGTGAAATGCAAACTTACATCATCCACCCCTGCCACTGTTGGGGACAGGATACTAGGCTAGGTGGATCATTGATCTGATCATTATGGCACTTCTTGGGCATGTCCAGATGAACACAGCCATGTGGTATGTGGTGTTGCAAACATGTCTGCAGCACCACATACTGCACACTAAGGTGTTATCTGTACTGCAAGGGCGTGCTGCCCATGCGTGCACTGCTCTGGTTTTTTTTTCCTGGATATCCAGGGGTTAGCAAACCTGTGGGAAAAAAACGGTGTACTCACAGGCAGCATGCATTGCTGAGAAGTGGAGCTGGGCTTCCCAGAAATGTGCTGCAGCTGGCAGAAGCACCACGGCTGCAACCCCAGAAAGTCCCCAGGACTCCAGGTAAGGCTGCAGGGAACAGCCTAGTGCTGGACCCAGCCTCCCGTACTGCCTCTGGGGAAACATGCCATGCACCAAAGCATGTGTAGCACAGGCATTCCCTGGGAACAAGTAGCTGCGGCACAAGGTGCACTGCTGCTACTTGTCCCCAGGGAACCAAATGTCTGCACTCATCTGGACGCAGCCCTTATGTTCTTATGAACTTTAGGTTCACCAGTACAGGGGGCCCGACATGGATTGCAAAGAGCACCCCATTCTTCCCCATGGTATTCTATTAGAAACAGCTAAAATCCTCCAAACCAGTGGTTTATTTCAAAGTCATTCACTACGTTGGTTCCTCCTCATGCCCCTGTCTACATTATCCTCCTGATTTCTTCTTGTAGACTTGAAGGTAGACATGCTGTGATGACTAATACAATGGGTGCAGTTATACAGACAGAAAAGAAGTAGGTTAATAAATAGCCTGGAGAAGAGCAAGGTACCAACAAGAAATATTTATAGTCATCATTATTTGTAGCTATACTGTACAGTGTACTATAACTTCAACTTATGGTTACAAAACCTTTAGTAATCCAAGTGGTACAAACACACCACCATCTGGGTAATTTTTCTTACAGCCATTACATGCAGCATCTAAGATTCTCACCAAAAAAAAAAATCTCTGTGCCTGAGTTTGCTGGGCTTGCCCCTGAGAACACTTTATGTATGAACAACTTCAACATTCACCCTTCCTCCTCAGTTTTGTCTGTTTGTGGGTCTATCACAGGTTTAAAATGTAATTCTTTCAAGTCCCTTTATAAATTATAGGAAGCATAATGGATGACCAAGCCTATGAGGCAGAAATTCTTGAGGTTTAACCCTGAATGCACCATTGACCTGCTTCGTTATTTTAAACAATTCCCTTAACCTCTCTGTATCTCAGTTTGCAAACCAATACAATGGGCTTTGTTATACTTACAGACCCCAGAGGAGGCTGAGAGGATTAACTCCCTAAAGTTCAAGTAGCACTATAAAGTTGGAAAGATGAATATGAGATACAGTACCACTGCTAGGTATCATGAGAGTTACAACTAAGGTTACAGATACCTTTCATTCCAAGAAAATAAGATATGCAATAATTTGTGTTGATGAAACAATGGGGTCTGTGAACTGAATGGATTGTGTGCGACTTTGGGGACTGAGGCAGACCCCTCAGCTGGACAGAAAGTAGGTTACTTCTCTCAGAAGTTTGCAAGACCCCTTTAAATTCCTTTCAGCAGCAGCTGCCAACCCTAGTTCTCAGGAAAGATACGAAGGGTTATGTGCCTCCTGCTTCCCATGGGTTATCTCTACCAAGTTGACGGACTCGTAACTCAAAAAGCCAGAATCCTCAGATGAATTACGTGCAGCCTCTTATGTGAGTGGGATGGAGCCATAATTCAAAGCTGACCGTCTCATGTTTATGTAGAGCCATTCTCAAGTCAAGATTTATTTCATATCATGGAAGAAACAACCTATTAGTCACCTCCATCTAGGTTCTTCGACAACACTAAGTGATAATTCCCATAACTTTGAGCTTTGTTTTTAAACAACTTCAATTAAGCTCTGAAAATCCCTTGATAAATTACAGCACAAATTCCTTGCTGGACACGGGGAAAGACAAATTAGCTTCATGTGTTGTTCA
This sequence comes from Crocodylus porosus, assembly GCF_001723895.1. Lineage (NCBI taxonomy): Eukaryota > Metazoa > Chordata > Crocodylia > Crocodylidae > Crocodylus > Crocodylus porosus. Next base: position 1,334,924 of record NW_017728925.1, read on the forward strand.
GTGGACTAAATGATGTATTTATAACGGGACATACCTGGATCTAAGTTATATTGTTTAAGGAGCCTGAAGACCAGCTTGCTCAACGTTTTGTGGTTAAATTTATCTGGTCTGTAGTCGATCAAACCTTGATACTGCCTGTAGGCAACAAATAAAACAAAAAGTGTCATTATAAGTGGATAAGATACTTGCCCCTCTTAACAGTAAAACCTGACCATCAGTATAATTCCTATACCATTTCCTGATCCATCTGGGAATTCCTAACCAGAGAGGCTACAGTATTTCCAAACTGGACTTCCAAGGCACAATCAGACTGCAGCAAAATCTATGGCAGATTTCAAGGAATGTGCTGCCCTGTATATCAATTTAGTAGCAGATATTTGTGCCTTCATTCTCCTATTCAAAGGCTTTTAGGAGTTTGCCTCAGTAACTTAAAAGTACCTGGTTTTCCACAACCCTGTTGGGGCTTTTTCTGCTTTGTACTATCATTGTACCTACTGCACCTATACGGTAACTTTGATTATACTGCTGTCTCTGTACTTGGCAGGAGCTTGCTGATAAATCGTGATTTAGAAATGACAAACAAGCATGAAGGTTTGACTGGAAAAAGAATGATTTGTCTTGCATTTTTCTTGTTGTTTGCTCTTGCTTTATGGGACTCTCTCACTGCTAGACCCACACAACAAATACTTCCCATCTTTCACAGCAGCAGAATCAGGTTATTAAGGCTTCCTGGAAAGAGCTTTGTTTTCAACAGGTATTGCTGAGAGTGACTGCAATGTCTTTGTTTATAGCTTCTCCAGGGAGAGGAACTGAGCACCACCCCCTAGTATTAACATCAACATGAGTGATACAGTCTCAGCACTTGATGGGATAGCTTTGAGAGGACAAAAACTTCAGTTACCAGAATTTTCCCCTTCTCAAATGATAAACAAACAGACTTCATTCAGCAACTTAATACATGGCCTTCAAATACTATAAGAAAACAAATTTAGAGAGTATACAAAGAGATCATATTATCTTTTCCTAACAGCCACTCAGCACTTGTCTGGAATATCATCTAACATTTTATGTTGTTTGGAAACTAAAGGGGTAACAGGGAAAACAGAATAATATTTTACCTTGAGATGTCTTTAATATTAAAACTGGGTTCACGCCACGCATCCAGGATCTGTAAAAGCTTGCACTGAAGATTGGGATATTCTGCTACATAAGCCTCCACTAAGTTAGTTTTATCTTGAAGCAGCAGTGGAGTGCACATCTATGAAGAAAACCAACATACAGCACAGAAAGTGCATTACAGACCCTGCATTGCTCCCCACAATGAACTGGTACAACTGCAATGGCCAGAGCAGTGCAAAGGCAAGGCCATGGTTCTATGCCAACCAGCCCACATGGGTAGAAAGGGAAAAGTAGTCCCACAGAGGCTGTTGCCTCCAATTTTACTGCCCAGAAGACAGATTGTTAGACATATGGCCCTACACACTGGCTCAGGATGACCCCAGTATGGCCCAACCTCTTCTACAGTGATGTCTTTAAGTGCCCAAAAGAAATGTCTTTAAATCAAACAACATAAGAAAAATGCTTCTATGTTAGCATGTATCTAGGGAGAATTTCTTACATAATTTTTCAACACAAATACCAGCCATATTATTATAAAGCTTCAGCCTGAGAATGTATTAAATCCAGATCATATCTAACTATAACCTGGAGGGTGAATCCCCTTAATTATAATCTTCCTGCATACATTATTCTGGAACAGCTAGAGCAGGGAAGAATTTGGCACTATCTTCATTTAGTTAGCTTTATTATAGCAAAAACCATTTGCCAAACTGAATGAACGCAGCTGGATTTCAGATCCTAGTGGTGGAAAAATTCTTCTGAGTTGTAATATGGTATAAAAAAAATAAGCTAGTCCCTTAACAGCTGTAACATTGTGTAAGCGCCTTACTAGCAATTTATTGCAAATGAGATAAAGGTTTATAATTTGATATATAATTCCCACTTTTGCCGAAGATTCACCTCATGGGGCACATTACACTGGGCAAGCCCTTGGTTCATCTCGTTTACCAATGGATAGATCTGACGGTAGAGAAGTCTACACAGGAAATACTCACCTTCTCCAAGTCTTGATCCTGCTGTAATCTTAGCTTTATGCTCAGAATGACTGCCTAGAAAACACAAAGGTATACAAGACTTCTGAGCTTCTAAGAAAACACACAGTTACGAAGCAAGGAACATGACTGATAAACAGATACGTTTCTGAAGTCAAATACATAAGTTATATACCTACTTTTCATAGAATTCTTTTTCTTACGATCCTTGTAATATGCTGCTTAAATGCACTTGACTGCACAAATGCTATTTAGAGGACCATATAAACACTATTGGTGGCATGACATACCTCAAAAGGAAAAGTTATGAGATCAAGCAAGCTACTAAAAATTTTAGAGAAAAGGCAGTCTCTGGACAAATGTTTGGAAGAGACTCAATTGCAAAAGGAATTTACTTCTAAAAACTGAACAAAAATGATATTGGTAAACTAGCTGGGCACAAATCTTGCTGCCTTTTGCATTTTGCAACCTAGTTATATTTTGTGAAAGCATCACATTTTTAAATCTAAATAAATATCAACACATTCTCTTCTAAACATTAACATTTAGCTCCCCTTGTCCCAGATGTTATATGTTTTATTCATCAAGAATGATGGGATGTATTTGCCCCATTAGGTACTCTAATGAACCTTGCAGCATATGTGAGGACGGTCAGAATCAGGAACTTAATTTGACAAATGAGGAAACTGAGGCACAGAATGGTGCAGGGATGTGCCAAAGGCAGAGGCCTAACAGGACTCTGCTTGGCCTGTGAGAATAGGGAAGTATTCAGTTCGGATTCAGCTGATTTGGAGTGATTTGATTTGGAAATTCAGATCACTGTCTCGAATCAAGTCGGCCAAATTGGCTTTGGAAGATTCAGTGCTGATTTGGAGAGATTCAGTCATTTGGCCATAGACTATAAGGGGGAATCACTGAAGTACCTATAATTTAGTCATCTTTTGTTGGCTTTGGATGAAAACAGTAGAGATGGTAGCCCCTTCTGAGGGCATGAAGCCTGCCAAGTTTCAAGGAAACAGATGCAGGGGTTTCTGGGAACTGCACTCAAACTGCTGAAACCAAAACTTGTGTCGTGTGTGCATTATGGCAGATTTGGATGAAAACAGCAGGGATGGTAACCCCTTCTGAGGGCATGAGACCTGCCAAAGAGACAGGTGCAGGGGTGTCTGAGAAACTGCACCTCAAGGTACTGACAAGCAAAACTTGTGACATGTGATTGTGTGTGTTACGGTATAGTGGGATGAAACCAGTAGGGATGGTAACCTGTAACAGGGGGCCTTCCTGGTGCTCAGGCAGAAACAGCTCACAAAAGGGACAGAAAGGCTATAGACACAGGCTTATGTGCTGTTTCGACATCCCTCCCCCAGACCATTGTGATTGGAAGGGGACTCAGGGAAAAATCAGAGCTGCTGGCCAGCTACAGATGTCAGTCTTCCCCACCACCTCCTTCTACCTCTTCTCAGTTTCTGTTCCGAATCTCTGAATCTTTTTCCGAATCGGTTCAGAGAGGTTTTTTGGTCTCCCAATTCAATTTGGATTTGGTGATTCGCCCTCTGAATCGGGTCGAGTCTTCTCCCAATCGAATCAGTGACCGAAGCTTCGCTTACCCCTAGACTCTGCCCTGGGCAGCAACAGTGTATAGTAGAGCCCTTGTGGCTGGGAAAGCAGCTATTTTCACACTCCCCACTCCTCCCCACAAAGCCAATGCCATGGCTCTCCCCAAATGGCCCCCATCTGTTATGCTACTGGCCAAGGGTCACATAGGCAGTCAATCACAAAACCAGAAATAGAACATGGAGCTTCAGCATGCCTATCATGCTCCCGTTGTAACCATATGTATTCATACTCAACTTCTTTTACCACTTTCTTTAGGGCAGGGGTGGCAAAATATGGCCCATGGGCCAGATCTGGCCTGCAGCTGCCCCTGCAGGGCTCCACAATGGGGCCAAGCCCTGCCCAATCATGTCAGGGCATCCTGCACTGGGCTCTCACCAGCCCAGCACCACACCGCTCTGACTGAGCAGCTTCAGCCACACAGCTCCTGGCCCAGCACACAGTGCTCCAGCTCCTGGCTGCCTTCAACTGGAAGGTGGCCGGGAGCTGAAGACAGAGCCCTGCACACTGAGGTAAGAGCCACCCAGCTGAAGCTGCCTACCCCCACCAGGAGCAGCGTGGCACAGCGTGGCAGGGGCAGAACCAGGAGCAGGAGCCCCTGCTGGAGGCAGAGGGAGCATAGCAGCACCTGGCCAGCTGCAGCCACCTCAGGAACAGCCCCATCGGAAGCTGCTTGGTACAGCACAGCAGAGCCAGGAGCAGAAGCTGTCATTGGA
>NW_017728925.1:1339464-1367767 GCF_001723895.1 Crocodylus porosus
TGGGGGGGGGGGGGAAGGGGGGCGCAGAAGAGCACCCAATCAGCTTGTGGCATGGGCTGCTTGTGGCAGGTGGGACTCAACCCCATGAGGAGTGCCATGGGGGCAGCATGGACTGGACTGCCCATGTGAGCTCTGTTGTATGTACTCCCTGCCCACGGCCCCATGGGGAATTTTGATGAGTTGCTGCAGCACAAGGGGGAAGGGAGCTGCTGACCCAGCCTGTGAGATCATCAAAACTCTCCATGAGGCCCTTGGGATCAAATAATTGCCCACCCCTGCTTTATGGGCTACTCCCCTCCTATTTCAGCGACACAGAACCATAAATACCTATTTTATTAGGCAAATGCTCATTAATTGTGATCCAACACACAAAGTCATTGTGTTATTAGCATATGGGGCTCTTGAAGATTCTGATTCAGCGCAGCATATAAACATGTGTTCAAGTCCATTCCCTTCCATGCCAAGCCCTTAGCATGGACTTATGTCCCAATAAGTATGAATTAAGCACATGCTTAAAACAATTTGATGAATCAGGGCCCAAATATTTTTCTTAGTTTTATCACTACCAGAGTTGGAAACAAACAAACAGAAGGCTCTACTGCAGGGTGTATTTATACAGTCTGGGCCTTTGAATAGAAATGACAACTTCAGATTATATCAGTGTGTTTACAATATGAATAATAAAAGGAGAGATAAGCTCAACTAAACCAAAGATGAAAATGTCTTGGCTGCTGTATCTGTGGTCCTGTTTTTAAAGTTATTTTTACATTTATTTTGTTATTGTCATGGCCTAAATTGTTCAACTCCATAAACAAGTTTTCTGTAAAATGACCCCATTTTAATGGTCTGTTTATACAGGATAAGATCTCCAGAAAAGCAACACCTCATTCATGGACCCATTTTGCTGTCAGATAACAAATACTTTAACTATGCAGACAACATGCTTTAGCTGAAATGTTAAGAAACAAACACCAATAATAAGGGTGTGTTTCCCCCACTACATAGCTCTGCATGCTTCACCTGGAAGCAGTAAGAAACTGGAAACCAGTAATCATTTTCATTTACTAGTAAAAGCCCTCAGATTAAAACAAGGCCAGCACGGCAATAAAAATCCCAAATCCTAGATGCCTTCACCATTTCTCCCACAGATAAGCAAGGTCACAAAACTGCCTTTAAATTTCTCCGCTAGACACATTATCCAGGAATCCTGGATGACTTTTATGGTCACTGTGAACAAGTCATTATATTAACTGAGCCTCCATCCCCACCTTCAAAACAACCTAACCCCCATGCAAAAATGTTTCCTATAGCTGGACTAGCAGCCTGAACTGCTTTTTCTGCTGTAATTAATAAATTCCATATACAGAGTTTTCCCAGTATGCATAAAAATAACAGCAAAGAAATAACATACACAAACATGACCTACATTAATCCTGTTCCCCCCTGTTCACTTCCAAAGCTGATCAAAATAGAAGCATGGGAAAGGTTTGTGCCCTCCTCCCTTTTACTTCCCAGGCTCATGGAAAGGCAGGTACGTGATGTGGGCTGTGTTCTGACAAATGGTACCCAATATGGAAAAAAGGCTAACAGAGGAGGAAAAGGAGATGATCTGTGGTATCATCCAAAGTGCTTGTGAAAACAGCAAGGCTTTTCATTGTCCTCAATAGCCTTGCACAAATAGTTATCAGAATGAAAAATGGTTTGTGAACTGCACTATTTGCACTGGGCAGAGATATCCTTTATAGGAGTTTGACTAACAGAATCTCACACCGAAATGCCCATCACAGCAACAGAACAGATGATTGTTTATCTAAAGCATCATCCCTAAAACCTAGATGTCTTTCTGCATTGCAGGATGTGGCTCAGGGAATGGGAAATATCACAGCCAGGTCCAGCCATGTCTGAAAGTTTAAGTTCTGGTACTGCCACCTTGAATTAGATAGAAAACACATGTGAAGAGTGTTGGCTAACCAACCTGCAAGCTGAAATGCTGTAGCACTCTGAACAAGCTGCATGTGATGGGGCCATCTGCTGAACAAGGAATACCAATGATAATCAGAAATCATGGGAATGGCAAGATAGCAAAGCTGAGACTCCTTGGAGAAGCTTTTAACACCCTGCCCCAGCAACTGCTCTTTAACTATCTGTTTTGAATACCTCTACATGCAAAACCTACACGCAAAAATTTATCAGGCATTCACCAAATTTGGCACGCAATGTGGGAAACCACACAAGATTTCCTACCTGCATGCGCACTGCGAACCTTAGGCAATTTTCCCACTGTTGCAGTAACACGATTACAGCTCCACTGCTCCTACTGATGGTGGAAGAAAAAAACGTAGTCTACAAATTTAGACCACTATGTCACTATGCTCTGCATAAACTTGGACCACAAGGGATTAAATGCAACTCTGTCTGGTCTATGGCAGCCTTTCCAGAACTAAGTCAATAGTGGAAGAATTCCTCAAATCCCTTTATGCAGACAAGACCGGGAGCACAGCTTCGGCATACACCTCTTGCATGGACCTCAGAGCACGCAGTATATTTATGAGAAACTGATTGAAATCAAGGTAAGTGAAATTACATTGGATAGAAACACAAATCTGAAGGGGCTGATCTGGTTCTAATCACGAGATCTTTGCTTTGTTTGTAGTAATCACTAACAGCACCCATCAGAGCCTGTACCACACAATGCATTGCGCAAAGCAGCACCTTCCATTCAGAATTGTTTTTAAGTGCACAATACACACAGCTGTGTTTAGAAAGTAAAGACTACTGAAGTTTGGGAAACAGCAGAAAATGAGGTTTCCCATATTAGGTGGTTTCAAAAGAGATGGTATCATCCCACTGTGGGATTTTTAAAAGTGCTTATGTGAATTGGAGCATAAATCCTACCAACTTGCAATGGGTCTTGTCCTTAAATAAACGAGGTGTTTTTGAGCATCCCACTCACGGACCACAAAACCCCAGAAGCAAATTTTTGTGGCTCAAGGACCATGTACAAAAATTGTTCTGGTAGTCTGAAAAGTGAAACAGAGATCCTCAGTTCTGATCCGGATTCTAGCACAAAACACATCCCTTTTCTCTCTCTCCCTCTCTCTCTCTCTCTCAAGTGCCGTATCTAAACAGGACATTGGTGACCATGGTCTTCTACAGTTCTCTTCTCTTTGAGGCATACAGAATTTCCAGTGCCAACATACACATCCATTTAGATAAGACTCTTGTACAAGTCATCCCCTTTACAGTTGCTAATAAATGACACACCATCCAACCTAGAAGTTGCCTGTTTAGGCTGGAAATTGTTCTTTTTTGTAAAGTCCTATCAAAATTGATGTGAAATTGAAAAGCAAAGATTTGGGCGGCGGATGGGGGGAGGAATAGGGAAAGAAAGAGAGAGAGAGAGAATGTCCACGCACATACAAGGATGCCATGAGGCCAGTAGAAAGAATAAATGAAAGTTAATTTAGAAATGAACAAAGTACCATGTAACTATCCCAAGACTGGAAGCAATGAACCTAACTGAAGAAAAGAGGAGGAATAACATTATGGAAACCTCAAACTATAACTGTACAGTTAAAAATGCACTGAATTTTGCAACTCAAACAGGGACTAAACCTCATGTTATATCTGAAAAGGAACATATGCTCCCCAGTTATAGCATTTAACTTTTAGAACAGAATGGATTTTCTAAGCATTTACAAATAAATCTACCAATGCATTTACCAGTTTAAATGCATTTAAACTACATTATTTGAAACATTTAGCACCCAGTATCAGACTTTTCCTTGCTGACAATTACCAATAATGGAACAAAGCACGTTCTTCAAACATCCCATATGGTTTTAACTCACTGAAATCTTGCTGACAGGATCCTTCTGAAGAAGACTGTTTGGGATGATGGTCAACTTTGCCTATAATTTTACATAAATGAAAATCCTTCTTTCAGGTGTAGCTAGAAAACAAATGTTTTACACCCATTCATTGAAAACAGCTGCCTAGGGACCTCAAACCAATAGAGAGCTTCATAAGTCCTATTTAGTGCGAGCCACAAATGCCTAGCTGGGTTGAGGGAGGCTCAGATTCTGCTTGGGGCCCTACAAGTAAGTCTAACATTGGCTTTGCTGTCATCTCCTAATGTTTTCAAATAGGTTGAGGCCAAAGCCTATTCTCAGTTAAGGTACCTTTCTTAAAATAGCCACCATCTTCTGTGGTTTTCAATAAAACTGAGTAGACAGACTGACCTTAGAAAGAGGGCTGCCATTTGCATTTATCTACTCTTCATAAACATAGAAAGACTGGCAGGTGGTAGGGACAGGGAGGAACATCTTGAGAAAATTATTCCTTTTTCTCCCCCTTAAAGGAGATGTGGTATATTAATTTTATTAATTTGAAAACTTCCATATATATCACAGCAACAGTTTAACTAATAATCCAAAGTAATCCTCACCCCCACCCCTTGCATCTCCCCACCACCAAAAAAAATGTGAGGTGTTGCACTAGATGTTCTCTGAAGGAACACAGCACACGTGTATGTTTAAGTGTGTGCTCAAGGTAATATGATATGTGGAAAGGAGAGCAAAAACTGGTCTAGTAGGGGAAAACAGAAGATGCTGGAAGGAGAGGGAAATTTGATGTGTGCATATCAGAGATGTATGAAAACCGGGAAAGAGAGGGAAATTAGGTTGGCTGTGGATGTATGTGTATATGTGCATGTATGTGGGAATGTGGTGTCAGGTGGGAAACGAAAACTGGAGCTAAAACTCTGGCTGTCTTGTGCTGCTCTGGTGACTCAAAATGACCAGGACACAGTGCAAGAGAAATGACACTGTCCCTAGAAGAGAAAATTAAAGAGAGAGATTTAAAGTCGATGTTACTATGATTAAATGATAAGAAATATTACCCAGTATCTTTTACTTTCTTATCAAATACGCAATATTTTCAATAAATAAGGAAAAAACAATTACAGTATAGTGAAAGTTGATTGACGTATTAGTAATTAATGGTAAAAAAAAAAAAAACTACTATAGGGATATTCTAAGGGTCTCCCAAACAATCCAGGAAATTCAGAGTTAAGGCTTGACTTAAAATAAACCTGACCATATTGTTGTCTGTAATTCCATTAAGGAACACAAACAACCTTAACTCTGTCCTTTAGTGGCACTATCGCTTATGTACATTTTTAAAAAAAAATCAGTAAAACTTAGTATATATTCATATAGTTATTGCAAAGCATCACAACAAAGCAGAGTTAAAGTTTTTCAGAGATGACACTATGCATTTCTGAATCTTCGTATGTTCTGGATTTCCTTTAAGACTGACTCTTGTTTTCCTGGGTTTATCATATTTGCTTTCTCCTTCACTCTCTAGCTCTCTTTTTAAAAATAAATAAACCATTTCAGTAAGATATTTACACTGTATTACTGATATGTACTCCGAGTCTGAGCTCCACATTAATGTAGCTTTTGCCCAGGAACTTTAAGGTAGGTGTATTTTAAATGAATGAATGGCATGTTGTAATGCCTTTTCTCCTTAATTTCAAAAGTTAACAGTTAGCTTAAGTGATGATTAATATATCTTGTTTAGTTAAAATGTAATGAATACTAGTTTACTCTAAAATATTTACACAAGCAATTTTATTAAATTTTATTTATACCTTATTAAAATCTTGACTTTTTTGTTAACATTTGAAAACATGAACAGAGAAGGGGGGAATGTATTTGTTAAAATGAGATTTAAAAAAAATATTTCCCTGTCCCTGTTAAATCTTAAGCCCAATGTTTTTGTACAAAAAACAAACAGATGAAGAAAAAACCCCGTGTCCCAAGTATATAATGCAGAGAGCTTTGAGTGGGAGTTCTCTCAGGACCAGGAATATTTCTGGTTGTCAAAGGCTAAAAAGATTATTTATTGTTTCCTTCCTAAACTGAGCTCCACTGCCACCTGTTCAGAATTTAATATAAAGCTGTTAAACAAGACCAGAACTTTGATGCCAATTGAGAAAACAAGTTTCACTGTATCTGACCCTCGAAGCACTTACTACTGATTCAGAAGCAAAGGAATTTGATTTTTTTTTAAGCGCAGCTATCTTTTTACCTTTATAAGCTGTTTAAAAAATGTAAATAAAATAACTCAGTGGACAATAGAGGGCATTCATCCCACAGAAAGACAGCCGCCACCCTTAGACATGAAATATCGCAGCACATTAAGTCATGAGACCCCGCTAATCAAAGCTGACAGGGCCCTGAATGTGATTTCTGCTGAGACTTAGCGATATCATGGGGCACTGAAGCATGCACAGCCTGCCAGACTGCCCCTGTTCATGTGACAATGGCTTTTATTCGCTAAAGGGGCCTGCAAGTGACAAGAGTCTCCTTTGTCTTTAGATTCCTGCATTTGGAGTGCAAGAGAGGTTCATTCAACCAGTCCCAGACACTCTTTGAAAGGCTGAAGTGTAACATAAGATGACCATGAAACACTAGCTTGCCTTCTGCCTACCCCTCATTCTTCTAAAGCACAGCCTGGCCTATTCAGAGTCTCTTCACAGAATAGCATCGCACTATATTAGCCTCTCGTCTGCTGAATTCCATCATTGTTTAAAAAGTACCAGCGGCCATCTTGGTTTTCATAAAGCCAGTCACCAACACCGAAACAGAGAGAGTTCAAGAAAAAGGGTTATGAAAGCCTACAATGTTATCAGCGGCTTGAAGTTCTGCACAACACATGTTGTGCGCTACATTTTGTCCAAGACTAAGTCTGAACATGGCATTGAGTCAAATACAGTAAAGTTGGGTGGCTTAATGCCTGGTTCAGGATGACTAATGAAACTCACCTTCTAACTGTGCTTGGCTCAAGACAGCAGCTATACAAGGAAGGGGAAAGGCACCCGTCAGTACTATATAAACAGACATTTTAAGTCCCGTTTGGTTAGACACTATCCGCATTTTGTAGACATAGCTCCAAGCTCCTTTTTGTCAGACCCGTAGTACTGCCCGGAGTCACAGGCCTGCACTCCACCTGCAGCTGCAGTGAATGGATAAACACCCACAAACAACAGACCCGAGAGATGCACAAAGACTTGCCAAAGGCCTCCAAGAGTTGCTGCTAAAGCTTCTGCATTTTTGTTAAGTGTTATCTTATTTCGTTCAGAAAAACGCAGCTCTGACTGTCTTGGGTGCAACAGTGACATCCTCTGGTTCACTAGGCTTACCTCATCATCTCCTTCCCAACCGGTACCTCTGAGAATGCATCTACCCCTGCCAGTACTCCTTAAAAATAGTAAGAATTGGTCACACCTGTGACATCTGCCAGCAAAAATAGGGTTATCTTTATATGCTCCAAGACCTGTCTTCCGTTTACTAATTGTCCTCCCCCACTTTCACTCCAGACACGATGTATCTGCCAGTACTTGAGGTGATGCCCCAACACTCATAAATCCCAAGAAGCTGTTTCACTCTGCAATAAATCTGACTATTATTCTGATTAACAAACTTTTTCAACCTTTTGAGTAGCTTTAATACTGAAAGACATGGGAAGGGCTAGATTTGCTTTAGAAGTAAATAGCAACCACACCAGTCCTCAGGGACCTCGTAGTCTGCAGAAACACTGAGAGACTTGTGAGAGGACCTGAACACATAAGACAAGGTTGCAGAGCTGTAAAAAATCTGTGCATGGGAAAATTAAATATGTACACAGGACTATGAAGAATATGTTACACTAAGGTAAAAGATGAAATGCTTGCGTGCCATTCTAATACTAACCCCTGGGGCTTAAACAAAGGAGACAGCAAAAGGACAGAATGAGATCAAATTACAAGAATTTCAACCTTCAGAAGACTCAAGGTCTGACAAAAGGAAGCCAAGAAGCCCACACCTGGATCTTCATTACTGTCCTATCTGCAAACTAGAAGAACCCCCAAGATACAGACATACTAGGGCTTGTGCCAGATGCCCCACACTCCTAATTCCAGGTCCTATTTCACTGTTATTTTTATTTGAAGTGCCCGTAGGGAAGGTTTAGCCCAAATGGCAATAAAGGATTTCCTGTCACATGCCATTACTTCAGTCCATCTTGGAGGGCATAAGGCAAGACCTCCAAATCATTCTTTGGTATAGTATAACCAGGATTAAAATATGGGTATAAGAAATCAAATTTCTCTGAGATGCCATAAATAGTACTGGGAAAGACAAAAAAAGGTCTTATCCAATTCTTCTTAGATCCCACTTTTCCCTATTAGATGAGTGTAGAGGGCAGGGAAAAAACAGGAGAAAAACAGCTCCAGAAACGTGTGGAGCTTTCCAGGCCCCCCCCCCTTATTTTCCAACACCATGGGCTCCAAATTCTAACAAACAGCAAGACAATCCCCAATACATCGCCGATATCTTACTTGTTTGACCTATTATAAGCAATGTATAGCTTATAATCAAGTGCAAAATGTCCCGGATGTGTTGCTGAGAGGTCATTCACTGTGGTTAGTAAAGCGACCAAAACGCTGGCTTGCATCCATAGATGCTTCTCGAGCAAATCCCGGGACGTCGTTCTCCCCTTGTACTCGGCCTTGGTGAGGCCGCAGCTGGAGTACTGCGTCCAGTTTTGGGCTCCACAATTCAAAAAGGATGTGGAGAAGCTTGAGAGAGTCCAGAGGAGAGCCACGCGCATGATCAGAGGTCAGGAAAACAGATCTTACGATGACAGGCTGAGAGCCATGGGACTCTTTAGCCTGGAAAAGTGCAGGCTCAGGGGTGATCTGATGGCCACCTATAAGTTTATCAGGGGTGACCATCAGGATCTGGGGGAACATCTGTTCACCAGAGCGCCCCAAGGGATGACGAGGTCGAATGGTCACAAACCCCTGCAAGACCGTTTCAGGCTGGACATAAGGAAGAATTTCTTTACTGTCCGAGCCCCCAAGGTCTGGAACAGTCTGCCAGCGGAGGTGGTTCAAGCACCTACATTGAACACCTTCAAGAGTAAATTGGAAGCTTATCTTGCTGGGATCCTATGACCCCAGCTGACTTCCTGCCCTTTGGGCAGGGGGCTGGACTCGATGATCTCCCGAGGTCCCTTCCAGCCCTAATGTCTATGAAATCTATGAAATCTATGATGCTGGAGCTCTGACTTTTGTGAGGTCAAGAGTTGTTGTAACACCAAATGGGACATATATTTTTAATTCTTAGTTTTATGAAGATAGGCTGCTTTAAAATGAAGCGTCTCCCTTTAAGGAAAAACAAAAGTCTTGCCTTATTTTCATTTGAAAATGTAAATTATGGCATATTCCCATTGAAAACCAAGTCCAAACCTACCCAAGCACTAGGTCATGTTCAGTTACACCACTCCAAGTGGCAGAACTGTAAACTGAAACAGAACAAGCTGGTCCAGAGATATATGCAAAATTAGGGCTGCGGATGTGTAAATCAAGCCAAAAAGACAGGACCCACCTCTTTGTACTTGCCATTGTAGTAAAGATGACTGACGTGTCCAAGCAGATAGCTCCGGTCAGCTGTAAGGAGCTGATAAATGTTGATAAGTGGATCAATGAGATTAGGCTGGCACTGGACTAGTATTCTGAACACTCGGGCCTGGAGCTTCTTCAACTTCAAGCCAATCTAAAATAGTCAAGCACAGGTTTAGTAAAGACAGCAACTATTCAATGGCAGTCCAAAATGTAATTTTTTAAAACAGCAAACAAGCTAATTCCTTGGTTCTCCAATGTTCCCATGGAGTTCCCACAGAAATTGAGACAGCGTGCCCTATAACACATACATTACTTCACAGCAACCAAATTTAAAACTATCAAATTGTCTCTGAAGTAGCCCTTGGTGAGCCAAATGGGCCTGAGCAAAAATCAAAATATAAGCATGGGGAAATATCCCCTCTCGTTTAAATTTGCAACACTGACACCTCCAATTCCTAGCAGAAAATTCTAGAAACATGGAGTGGTATTGGAGCAAAAGGCTAATGCCAGAATCCAGTGACACAATAATTTGGACAATTCCTGTCCTGCATTAATTCTCCTACAACAAACTGCAGAGGCAGTAAAATAGATCTTCATGGCTCTGAAAAAGACAGCAGAACTCCCAAATGCAGACACAAAGATAAAAGAAGCCAAAACCTCAGAGGTAACAAATAACATTCCTTGGGAAAACCTCAGAACGTCAGAAGAAAAGTGGACATGGAGAATGGAACAGCACTCGATCTGAGGACCCCATAACTTCAAGCTTATCATTTGAAATTCAGAACCATATCATTACCGGTCTGTACATTCTGGATGACAGAAGCACCCACCCATCTGGCAAACTAAATAGTTTTATAGCAACTGTCTTCTATTTGCAAACTGGAATAGTTCATGTGCATAGCATAAACTACTGTGATTGGGTTCCTGTTGTCAGCTGAAACATTAGTTCCAGCAGAAAGGCTTTCAGCCAAGGGAAAGGTTGAATGAGCCATGTTCCATCAAAGCAGCTTCAGCTGAGGAGATGGAAATCTTGGCTTAGAGAGAAAGACATAGGAAGGTATTTTAGCACCACTGCTCTTGGCAACATTTCACTTTCAGGATGGCATCACTGGAGCTGAGTGCCTCAGTATGAATCCCAACAGCAGGTCACATTGTGATTATAGGCAGCACTAGGGGAAAGGAACAGGAATAAAATGAAAAGGGGGCAGTTCAGGGACATTAAACACTACATCAATCCATCTCTCTTTTCTCCAGGCTCAGTCACTTTCTCTCTCTAACCTGCTGAACAGCGGGATGCTCCTTTATCCAAAGCTGCAACTCATTGGTGATGTAATACCCAAGGGAGTGCCCTTTCCCCTTCCAATCACTGCTGCTCTCCAGCATGTCCAAGAGCCCTGCCAATGGGTCTTCCAGACCTGCAAAGCCCCGCCTGGTTTCTTCCTTGAGCTGCTGAGACACAAAAAACACATTGTCATGTACAAAAAGATTAGTGAATCCTCCCTTCTCCCAGCTGAACACAAAGATTTTTTTATTATTTAATCTATTCAGAGAGGTAACTGTCGCTATTCAACCACCATCGGCACCTTCAGTGACTTTTCATGTCATTACAGATTCCTTCATGGCCCACTGCACCTCAAACCCAATGGGAAAAACAGCAATTGTCCACACTAATTATCCCATAAAGACAGAATTGTTGTTCTGCAAGAGACAAAGAGACTTAGGATATATATAAAAAAAGTGTGTGTATGTGTGTGTGTGTATTTAATCACAGAAGTGGAGATGGTGAAGACAGGAAGATTTATGAGCTCTGATACCTGCTTTTCCAACATACCTGCACTTAAGGACATGGATGATGCTCAGCTGCTTATTCCCGCACCACAACTTTCCAGATTTGTCTCCTAACCAAATCAACCACAAATATGCCATACTCTACACTACCCTAGATAATGTGAGGACACTGAACTCCTAAGGATTTCAAATAAAGGAATAAAACACGTAATATCAGATTCCAAGAAACCTCAGGCTGCCTTTTTGTAAAACAAATTTCCCTTTTTCCAAAGCTATAAAGAATGGAAAGGTATTTGGTGTCGGCTACCCATTACCATTTTAGAGTTGACAATGTACATGTCATCAAAAACTTTGAACATGGAAAAAAATCCATGCTGTAAATCTAAGGAATTCTGGGGTGATCTGTTTAGAAGGAGGAAGGAATTGAATGCTCACTTTGTGAATGTTAATAGGCTACTTACTATCCATCTGGTAGAAGTGATAAATTAGCAGTACCGAGCAATATCTTTATAATGTTTACATTACAGATAGTTTCCAAGGAGCTCAGAGGGTTGGCAGGGTGAAGAAGTGGCATCCTTCAGTACCCACACACAGGACCCTTCACCACATGGTACATGTAGTGGTGTAAAACGAGGGAAGGGCAGAGACAGAAGAGGAGAATTCACTAACAGCAGCTGCTCGCTCTCTCTCCTTTTTCTGGCTAAGAAACAAATCCAAAGAGATGCTCATTCTTGCTTGCAGCCAGCATTAGTAATTTACTGTATGATGGTCCCGGTTGTAGCTTCCAACGAAAACAATACAAAAGAGAGAGTGAAGAATGACATGGAAAACAAAGGGACGTGTAAAGAAAATTTGCCAGTGGGTTTATTTTTTTTAATCATTAGCCAGAATTCTCCATATTCCCCTTTCGTGTT
Source organism: Crocodylus porosus (assembly GCF_001723895.1). Taxonomy (NCBI): domain Eukaryota; kingdom Metazoa; phylum Chordata; order Crocodylia; family Crocodylidae; genus Crocodylus; species Crocodylus porosus. The sequence goes on from NW_017728925.1 coordinate 1,351,618, forward strand.
GGGAAACCCTTGAAATTTATCACCAAAAATATAAATCTAAATTGATGCACAAACCAATAAATATCTCTTTTACTGGATTATCAATTTCAACATGAACAAAGCTGTTGATTAACAAAGATTTGCATTTAGACAGGAGTTTCCATCCCCCCTCCCTAAGTACTTTCCCCTTTGGCAAGAGATCATGATGTCAAACACAGGATTTTAACCTAGCTGCAAGATCCAACCGAAGAAGAAGATGGGCTGTAGTGGAACAGACTTTTTTCTTCAACCACAAATATCTGACACAACAGCCAAAGGAAAACAAAACAAGTAGCCAACTAAGCTGCACTGTGCATAAACGGTTTCTTTTTCCAAAGCCCCACTTCAGCTCATTTGAGTCTGAACAAGAGCATTCTCCATAAAGCTCTGCTTCTCCTTCAGCCAGAGTCAGAATCTGGGCTTTTGGCAGTATTGGCTACAGCAGACAATAGCCTTGCGAGAGCGCAAGCCCCCTTTCATACACAAATACCTCAGAACGGTTGTAAAAGTGGCAAGGGCAGCAGTGGCAATGTATCTAGATCAAATTTTGATTAGGGATCACTTAGATTTTCTAAGCAGTGGGAAAAGTGTCTAAAGTCCCTAGTGATCTGTGGCTGTGATAAATGGCATATGCTGATCAGAAAGTTCCTCCCCAGAATATATTTACTGCTGATGCATCAATGTTTCACGCATCAGAGCTTCGACCACCCTCTTTGGGACAGTATTCTAGTCTTGCAGATCATATGGTTAGGGTAGTTTTTGCTGATATTCAGATTACACGTAGAAGAGAAAAAAAGAGGGGAAAAGAGAATGCTGCTGATCACTGCCCTGAATTAAACTGATATCACTCGTACAAATAAAATCCCTCAATTTTTAAAACTATGTTGCTGAACTGGGGTCCCAGGCAAACATAAAAATCTACTTCTTCTACAATGTGCATGGGCCAGTGAGGTAAAGGAGGCAAACGGAAGTAATTACTGCTCTTTAGCATTAATAGGAATTACATTGGAAAGTTACCCCAGGCCACTGTATACTAAACAGAAGGTGAACTAGTTTCATTTTAAATTTTACTGCAGGAGTAACTGAAATCAGTGCATTTACTTCAAAACTAAGCATAAGGGTCACTTTGTGTCAAATCACTATATCTGAAACAGTGATACTGCCTCATGTTCTTTCAGCTTGGAATATGGTCTAACCAGATGGGGAGATGAGTTACAAATGTATGGCTTCTTTTGCCCTCAAATAGGGTCTTTTTCTATTTAATTTTACCTTCACATGGAAAGGGGAGCATACTACACATCTGGAGGCAGGAAATGTCTCCAAAAGATGGATTATTCCAACTGCATGTCAACAACACACTAACAACTGCAAAAGGGAAGTGTGTATCATACATCAATGAGGACATCAAGTTTACTTTCCCCATGTCAGAGTCTCATAATCAGCTGTCAGTGCCCTGCTTCCCTGCCTCTGAAAGTGCCCTCCTCATATATGCTAATGATTTTCCCACTGGTTCAAGGGCTGATCTTCCAGTCTCACAGAGAAGCAGTTCCCTTGCATGCGTACAGAAATATATGCAGAAGAGCAGTGAGTGGTGGGGGTCTATGAGGCTAGGCTTGCCTGCAGCAATGCAAATCAATATACTGTGCACAATGACCATTTATCGTTGTAAGGGGTCTTTTACCCTTTAATCAGGATGGGTTCATAACAAGCCATCTGAATTCACAGACATTGCTGGGGTGATGCAATGACAGATATGCAGGAACCTGGCTGAGTCATGGAGATCCTTAAGTTTCTTCCTTTTCCACAAAAAAAAAAAATCCTGTGGTGTAGTCTGCCTAAGACACTCTGATGGGAGGCTTTGGGGTTTTCTTCATAACATTTTGGTTTACAACCCACCCTAATTCCAATTTACACAGCACATACATCTGGATGATTATTTTCCCCTATTGTTTTGGTGGAATAAGCTGTCCTCAAAACCTAACAATTAATGTTTTCCTCTTGCTCTAGCACAATTTGATAGATCGCCTGAGGCTTCATAAATGCTGAGCTCTAGTCTGTCAGTAACTGACTACTCAGAAAGGTATTTCTTTAATGTCGCCTCTCCAGTTGTTCAATTGTTCAGGCTGGGGACCCCAAGCCAGAAGTAGCGGAAAGTCTGAAGCACACCAGCCATGTATGATGACTGAAGATTTTATACAGCTAGAATGTAGCACGTACACTACAATTCTTTGGGCACTGTCATGACTGCAGTCAGTAAATCAGGATGACTATAGTATGCTCCAAGTTTCCCAGTCTTTCAGAAAAACAAGTCTGCTATCAACCTGCCTAGGTAACAGGGATAGTTAAGCATGGGGAACAATCATGGCTTGCTTTTGGGTTGTTTTCAAGTTCCGAAATGTTCATGATGTGTAGTTCATTCCTGTAAAAAATAAATACATAGAACCACAGAATCATAGGGCCATTTAAAAATATATCAATAACTGCACAGACCAAAGTGCTCTGAAGAGCTACCAAAAAAGGGGGGGGGGCAAGGGGCAAAAAGGCATAAAATATGCAGGTCTAAGTATCATTCCACTTAGCAAAGGGCAACTTCTTGGGTGATTTCAACACTCCTTTGTCAAGTATAAAGAAGAGACAGGATCTTAAATCTTCAGTTTACTCATTCTACATATTTAATGGACAAAAAATTGTTTAGAAGAACAGCTGAGCTTCAATTTTTTTAAACTCAGGCCCTGTGTTCTGCAGCCTTTTTATGCATCTCCCATAACTCTGGCACATTGGAAAGGGCTGCCTTTTATTTCCTCTTCAACTGCAAATGTGTAGATCCTTCCCCTATGTATTGGAACTGAAAGCATTCATGAAGAATTGCAGGTCTGACCCAAGTGCTCTGAGGCTGGACATGCTCTGCATACAGTTATTAGCTGCAGTGTGAAGGGAAGGTTCACTATACAGCCTTACCTTCTTCATCTCTTTCTTTGTCCAGAGAGACTGAAGGGTTTTCAGCAATAGGAGTGGGTCCTGGCCTGGAGGGAAAGGGAGAAGGGGGGGAGGAGAGAAAGAAAGAGAGAGAGAAGGGGGAGGAAAACAAAACAAAACAGATTTATTGCCTTTGTACAGGCAGCCTAGACACACTGGTACATTGTTATGCAGAAGAAGAATCAGCCACTCCATGCCACAGTGTTTGAAACCACCAACCCCTCCAACTGTCAGTCAGGATTAAAGTGCTAAAATCCCTCACTCTGGAACCCTAACTAAACAAGAGATATCACCCATGCATAGCTTTAACTAAATACACCCACCCCCTTGCACTTGAATGCTTAAAAGCTGTCTGGATATATTTGCAACTATACGATGTTAACAGTCGTGCAGCAAATAGCACTAGACTGATCTATCCATTTTTTTAAACAACAAAATGCCCTTAAAAGTGTTAGTTGGTTGCATGGTTTAGAAAGGACAATCAGTAAAAGCTCACTAAAATGGCTTTGACATCATCCCAGCATTCAGACAAGAGACACAAGTAGACGAATTCATTTGGAAACCACCCTTCATTTGCTTGCTAACTGTAGGAGAGATTCTGTCAGCTGGCAATAATTGCCTGGGCACTGTGCTCCAGCTTCACTGGTTTGTGTTATTACAGTTCTCATGCGGAGTCCGCCCGCCCAGCGTTTACATATTTCTGGCAAAGCACCATTTACTGAGAGGATAAGAGATGACAATATGCAACACAAAAATGCAACACAAAACAACAGGATGGGAATATCACAGAACAAATTAATAATAATCACAGTCACATTTCAAGCTTTCTTTATTAAAAAGAACTGCTATAAATGCAGAGTTTTTAAGTATTTGAAACGCTTCCATATTATTTATCAAACCACTTGGAGCGAACACTTCCTGAATAGTCAACATTTAGGTGTATTTAATTTAAAAACAATCAAATTCTCAGTATCTCTGCTTGCTTCACAAGAATGCACTCACTAATTTTTGCATTCATTAGCACAGGCTAAAGGAAAATCTTTTATTAGTGTCTAGTACTGTACCTAGCTAGTTCAATTTAAAGTTTCAGAGCTATCCTTAAGTATAATTTGATTGTGGATTCATAAACAGCACTGTTTTTACATTAAGTGCCCTTTCATGTAGAAGAATAAAAATTAAATAAGTTGAAAGAGAGACGCCTTCAATTGAATCACCCTTGGGATGCTATAAATCTTGGATAACTGAACTCAAGATGAAGGGAGACTATCTTAGCATACAATTTCAACCACAGGATAGTAATTTGAGCTAGAGGCTTTGCCTCAATCTGGCTATATAGTAAAATATGATATTTATAAAATACTGTAAGTAGCCAATATACTGCACGTAGAACCAACAGCACTGTTTCACCTCTACTAGTATTCCCAGTGTGGAGTTCCTTCTAAGATAACACAAACAGCCTGAAGCAGGCACATTTACAGCTGGTTATGTAATATGTTAGATCATCTCTAGGTCTTTTGGAAAGCTGGAAGCACTCCCTAGCTCCATCTTTAAAAACAATTAAGAAAAAAAAAACCTCAACCAGAATAAAATTATATTTCTCAAGAAATAACAACAGATAGCCAAATTTAGTGTGCAAATAAACATACTTCTCCCCACCCCCTCAATGACTTCCAGGGTTGTGCACACATATGAAAGGGCAGAACTTAGCCCAGAGCATTTAACAATTCATTGCAAATCAGAACTACCATGAATATATTGATCAATTTGGGATGATATAGAAAAAGCAAACAGTTAGGAAACTAGCAGTTCAGTTTGCATAAAGCCAACTGTTAAACTTGACAAAAGTATTCCACATCCCCATTATCAAAACAAATTATTTATTTGGTGATTTTTTTCCTACCTAAATCTTCCTACAATTGACAGAAAACCTCACTAGTGTTTCAATACATAGGTGGAACTGTGACATGAAAACTGTGTCTCTACATTACACCAGCCTCTGCATGACACCACCTCTTTTTTAGACTATCTACTCATCTCCCCAGATACAGGGTAAATGATATGATGCAATCTCAGGTGCACACCAACTTCAAAAAGAAAATGAAAGGACTGTAGATGAGATAACAGCAAGTGTCACATTGTAGAGGTAACACTTCAGATTTGCTCCATCCAGCAGACCGCAGAATCCAAACATAACGTCCCCTGCAGTTACACCTCCTGGCTTTCAAGGGCCTCCACTGAGCCACAGTTCCAGACAGCCAAATCATTTTTGCTGTTGCTTGCCCATCCTGCTACCCCACCCCTTCTGCTGCACAGTGAAGCAGCAGCATGAAATCAACATGCAGAGAGTGGGGAAAAAAAGAAAAAAAAAAGGAGGCTGCATAAGTGTATTTATGACTTAAAGCTGGGAGGCAGTGTTGATACCGAGGAGGACTCGGGATATCATACAGGAAGAACTGGATGGCTGTGAGGAGCAGAGCAATAGAAGTACGATGCCAGCAGAACTATAACATCACACATTGTGGGAGGGGGCTGGGGTGGCACACGTGCTAAGGCTCACGATTGACAGCCTAGCGGTTGCAAACTTGAGACCACAGCAGCAGTGGCCATGTCAGCTTCCAAAGAATCTGCAAGTTCTGCTAAATACCTTGTCACAAGGACACGAGAAGGAAAGGAAAGGACACACTGAGGGAACAAAACAATTTCCAATATAAACTGAGATCCCAGTTAGAAATGACTGATGAGGAGAAAGCCCTGGGTGTATTACTTGATTACAGAGCAACTATGGGCCACTGATGTGATGTGGCCTTCAGAAAGACAAATGCAATCCTAGGATACATGGGGTAAACACATACTGCAAAGATAGGAAAACATTAACACCATTGTTAAGATCCTATGTGGGATATGCTGTGCAATTCTAACCAGAAAAGGAATTCAGACTAGGACAGGTGCAGAAAACAGTTACTAGGATAATCAGGGAAATGGAGGGGTTATCTTCCAAGGGGAGATTAAAAGACCTTGGCTTCTTTAGCCTTGCAAATCAAAGGCTGAGAAATTATATGAATGCTCTTTATATATAGTGGTGATCAGAAAAACACCTGGGAGTAGAGTTATTTAAGAAAAAGAAAAGTGATAAAAACAAGGGAAAAAATAAAATTTAGGCTGGAAATAAGATTTTTAACTATCAGGGAAGTGATATTTTGTTACAGCATTCCAACACCAGTAGTGGGGGGAAAGAAATCTCATTCATTTTAAGGGAGGGCTTGAGAAACGTATCCAAATGATTAGATGACTAGAGACAGGAACTGGATCTGTGGACCAAGGACGTCTCTTCCAGTCCTATGCTTCTAGAATGGGAGCGGCCAACTAGGTATTGGTAGAAGGGCAGCCAGAAGCTGAAGCTAGAGCCCCACATGCTGGGACAGGACCACCCAACTTAAGCTTCCTCCCGCCTGGCTGGGCATCTGCTGCCCAGCACACATCCCTATGGCTCTCCCTTGTTACCTCCAGAGGCAGGCAGAGGAGGAAGAGTCACTGGAGGCAGAGGGAGACTAGCAATACCTAGGTGGCTGTGGCACCAGCCCCGCTGGGAAGCTGCGTGCGCTGGCTGGGGCCAAGGCAGTGCAGGTGAACGTGGGGTAGATGCAAGCAGGTGAGGCTCAGTCCCAAGAAGCACCGCTGGGGCAGCCACAGGCCGGATGCAGGGGAGAGGCAGGCCGCACATGCGCCACCCAGGGGAGCTCTGCTGCACACACCCCCTACCCTTCCCCTTCACCCCCAGCTGGCTCCCAGGCCCTAGTGCATGGACAGTTGCCCACACACACGTGCACACCCCTCTCTACCCCCCCTACACCCATATCCACCCCACACACACACTTCCCATTCCACACACAATATACAAGAGTAGACACTTTATTCTGCACCACTATTATGCAATTGCCTCTATACTCACTATGCAAAACAACCATAAATCAGGACAAACATTATTTCTGAAGTAAACTTAAAATATAGTATAGTACATGATTTGGTTTTTTATGTATAATTTGTTAAAATGGTATCTTGTGCAAGACTTTGTGTGTGTGGCCCTGGACAGCTCACCAAAATGCATTAAGTGGTTCTCCAGCCAAAATAATTGCCCACCCCTGCTCTAAGCCATGCATCCAACGGGACGAGTGGGATGCATGAGTCCAGTACCATGAGCACCTGTATGCTCTGTCATTGTCCTGGGACTGGTGTCCTGGGACTCATCCCATTCTCAAAGGATAGGTATCCACACTTTCGTCCCTCTTCCCCTTCACCACCCCTCTCTCAAACATATACATCACTGTAACTGGGGTGCATCCTTTTTTGTGGGCTCCAAAGAAGTGCGAAGTGACAGGCAACCCCAGAACCTCCGACCACAAGGACAGGTCCTCCCTGACATAAATGGAAATACCTTGGTGCCCTTGGGGAGAACGGTGTTCTGCACCTGCTTTGTGTAGGTACAACCAACCTGGTTTCTCCACCCGCCCCCCATCAGGTACTTTCATCAAGCACTAAATTCACGTTAAAAAACTTTTGTTTTAAACACTAATTCAAAGGCATTTAACTTTTTTAATTAAGAAAATAAACCCACTTCCTTAGTCTGGCAATAAAAGCAGGGTGACCGTAAATCAAATCTTTTCCAGTTCTCAATGTCTGTGGTTACAGTTCAAAACCATGAAAACCACAGGGTTTATATTTTTAAGTTGGAAAAGTGCCTCTCAGGAAAGCCATAAACTTCTCTCTGTTCATTCTGGGGGTTTTTTTCTGCATAGATCATTCAGAACACATTGTGATCACAGCAAAACTGGCACCCGCAGGCTGGTGAGGTAAAGCAATGGTTTTGGTCTTGTGCCATCACAAAATTCAATTACCTTATTCACCAATTTTGCTGAAATGTACTGGCAACTGAAATCCATTTTCTAACTGAAGCCATTTGTGCATCTTGCACGGGTAAAATGAGATGTCAAACCCCCAGAGGAGAAATTTAACAATGAAAAAAAATCTCTCAACAGTTTTTCTTTGTGTCAGGAGACATTAAATGCCACACAGCCTGAGGCCTGGAAGAGTTATGGTCAGCTAATTAAAAGATACAACAAGTAAGAGAGAGAAGATAATGTCACTGAAATTTAGGATTGCACACCGTACAGCCAATTACAGCTGAACTTCATAGCTGGAAATAGTCAAGTTCTAGACGCCAATGTTCAGGACTTCTCTAAGGCAATAACAATGCTTGTCTCTAGCCTGAAAAATAAGCAGGCTTTTTAAAAAAATCAAGTCTGTATTACAAGGGCCAAGAGGCAAGTAATAAATATAATCCAATCACCATATTATTTAATGAACAACTTTAACTCTGCCCTGCTAGTTTATGCCCAAAACAAATCTAAAAATGAGGAAATAATTCTATCCTCAATGAACGTTCTTAATGAACTACCCTCAGAACAGTCATTTAGAAAAATATCCTACCCGCAAAGGATTTTAACTATTTAAATGTTATCCTACTGTGACATTGGGCATGTCTGGCATACCACTGGCATATCTACAACTAAGGGATTAACAGGTAGGTTACATTCCAGTTGTTCCAGCATCGTATGACCGTCATATTCAAGCAACACAGACCCATATGTATAAAATGAGAGCCATGCTCTCAATTTTTGCTGCTACCTGCAAACTAATAAAACAGTTTATTTAATGGATTTAAGACTTACTGAAATTTTTATTGAAACCTGCTCTGTCAACAGCCCTTCAACAAACATGTTTTCAAGTGAGATGAAAGGTGTGTTAGAGATACAGTGTGGGAGGCCACTGGGTTAAAAAATGAATTCACATCTTCCCAGATGTTCAAATTAATTTAAGGCAGAAAGCTGGGTAGAGGCTTACCTTATAGACTAACTGAATCAGAGTTGCATAAACTTTTATGAGCCACAGCTCACTTCATCAGACTAATTTAAAGTAAAACTGACTTTTAACTTCCAGACTGGCATTTGTTGCTTTTTTATTTAATAAATACAAAGTTCCTTCCTAAGTTCCTCATATTTTACTGATAATTTTAGGCATACCTATTTTGATGTGTACATCTAATATAAAGAAACTGCAAGTAAATCGTATACATGTTGGCATAATTCTCCTCCCATCCTTACTGCACTGTTTAAAAGGAATCCTGGAGTCTGCAAATATGATTTCATAACGAATTCCTCCTGCCATTGTGAATTATATACTTTATTTTGCAACTAGATCTTCATTCGTTTTATGAATGCATATAGCAGACAAATGAAATGAGACATGTTTTGGAATGTGGGGCAATTAATAAGATCCAGCACTGTGCCTTAAAATATCTATTTTGAAATTTTGCATCATAATTACATCCTGCAACTTGAGGATTCTCCAAGAGAGAACAGACCGTAGGAGGATATACAGAGGCAACTAAAGTAGCACATGATTTCCAAGCAGGGACACTGCAGGGGGAAAATAGGATGAATGCACAAGGAGATAGGTATAAGAAAATGGAAGGGAATCCCAGTCTTTGTTCTGTTGGAGGCATATTAATTATCAGCTTTGTAAGACAAAGAATAGCTAACAGAAGGACTAGAAAGTAGAACAGAAATTAATATCACAGAGGACTGTAGCCATTCGATCTTTTTTTTTTTCAAGTCAGTGTCTTCTCATGCTGGGTCCTGCCATACTCTCCCTGCATTGTGCTGTGCTCACCACATCCCCAAAGAGTTATTTAACCCTCTGTCAGCTGCAGCATGAGCAAGAAGGGAGGCCCCTGTGTAATCTAGGAGTGAAATGGGGAAATCCCTCTGAAAACAGTTAGAAATTCAAAGGAAGAAGACCACCCACTGTCCCACAGTCCCTTTTGCAATACAGTCCTGAGTTGGGATTCAATGCTGCTTTTGGCTTTTTGCTGCTCCTTTTTTAAAACGTGTCATGCTTCAGCCCTAGGTGCATTCAATTAAAAAAGAACCTTATAGCACAGCTAATACAACCCTCTTCCATGGCTTCTGAGGGAGGAATGGGGCCAGGCAATTAGTAAATCGGAACACACATTAGACATAGGAGGAACCCCGTCTCCGAATGGCAGTGATTTAGCTCATTAGGACTTCGGAAAGACTCGAGCACAGAGAAATGGGGTTTTCATTACGACAATTCCATCTCCTTCATACCAATCAATGCTGCATTCTCTTATTAAGAACATGTGTTGTAAATGACATTTAATGCTATAGCCATAATTTCCACATATTTTCCAAACACTGCCAAGGATCACATTTCCTATTTTATCCACAGTGAAATGCAATCCTTGCTTATTTTGCATTCATGCTGATACAACAGTACAGCTAAGATAGCCACTGTTCATTTTCTACAACTGCACAATCTTTCCCCCTCTGAATGTTTCCATTCTTTTCACTTTCCTGAATATAACAACTCATGGCGAGTTTTACTTGATGCATATGGTATCATGTGCAGCAGTTGTGTGTGAGGTGCATAGTAAATTGCAATCTGTAAACAATTAAAGTAAATACATCGTTTTCCCAATAAGAATTTTCCTTTCAGGGATCAAATATAAACATGTCAAAGGGAAACTGAGGAGGCAGACTTCCAAACCAATGATAACCCCTGTCAACACAGTGAGTAACAAAAGCAAGGAAAGCGCCTAGCATGCAATGGTAGGGCTTGGAATCTATTGCCCCTGTGGACCCACACCCTGGGGAGCGCACATGTTGATTCATTGAGTTCTGGAACCATTTAAAAGCAGTAGCTCTTGGGGCCAGCTCACACACCTCATGTACAACTAAACTTTTTCATTAGGCTATTTAAATGTCTGGGGCCTCACTACCCTCAGTTGTTCTCTTCAAGTTGAAGTCTCAGCAAAAGGCTCTGAGGAAGGGGAAGTTGAATCAGTGGGTACAGATCTGTAAAACATACTCCGAGAACTCAGTGCAGGCAGAAAACTTTCTTGCACACAAAGAGAATTACCAACACTTCTAGAGATGCTTATTCTTCAAATCCCTTTTCCAAGCCAAGAAGGAGCCAAGACCAGCTCCAGAAGCTCTAGGATCAGACCACTGTCTTACAAAAGAAGACGGAAATGGGAGAGGAAAGACTCAGTACAGAGCAGGAGAAAAGATGGCTTTTCTTTGACACAACACTTCAGTTGTCCATAACCATCTCACAAGGTCCCTCACTGGAATAAAAAATCAAATGTGAACCTAAGAAAACCATGAGAGGGGAAGCTCCTCACCAGTTATCCAAATTATTCTCCAGCTACTCTGATCTAGCTTGAAACAGGGAGCCTTCTGATGCCTTTTCATCACCAAATCTGCCTGTTTGGACTCCTGGAGAAGATCCAGAGATCTTCCATGAACAGAACCCTCTTCCTCTTCACTTCCAAGAGCATCACTACCGATAACATGCCTCGGGTTGATCCAGATTTCTCTGCTTCTAACAGCAACTGGGTTCCTACCCTCCAAATTCCTAAGTCCCATCAGAGATTTTGGGGACATTTGAAAAACTGCCTCTTTCTTCATAATCATAACCCAATGCACTCAACCTACAAATAAACAAACAGTCCTGGATAATGAACTTCTCCATGACCAGGGGAAAACTACTGCAAATTACAGACTCAAGTTTTGCAGCTGTCAGGCCACAAATTGGGGAATTCTCTCCAAGAAAAGTAGAGCAGACAACAAAGATGACCGCATATCACATTCAATACTGTGTCCCCTCCAGCTCTTCCAAACATACATTAGGGCAGGGGCGGGCAAAATACAGCCCACGAGCTGGATCAGGCTCACCAGGCCACTCTATCCAGCCCCTGGGACCCCTAAAAAATTTAGAACGTATTTATCTGCTCCTGGCTGCCTGTAAAAGACAACAGGAGATAGGGGCAGAAAGACCCAGGGGGAACTGGCAGCAGGAGGCAGGAGCCCAGCCCTGCCCACCCCCAGCCATTTCTGTGCTTCCTGCCCCTGCCCTGCTCCAGCACCATGTGGCTCCCAGCTGCACAGCTGGATCAGGGAGCACAGGCCCCACTGGTATGGGAGGTGTGTGCATGTGCAGGCAGCACGTGTGTGTGTGTGTGTGTGTGTGTGTGCGCGTGTGCGTGCGCGCAGGGGCGGAGTGTGTGTGTGTTCATAGAGCAAGTCCTACATGCCCACCCCACCATACACATTCACCCACACACCCCCTTGCACTGCCATACATGCAGACCCACACCCCCTCACACACCCCAGCCACTCTCCCCTATACCCCATACCAACCCACACCCACCCACACCCCACGTATCCACACACATACCCACCTGCTCCCTCACTCCACATACCCACAGCCCCTACAAACCTATAGCAACCACAATATACAAGCGTAAGACTTCATTTTAAGCTACTGTACAATCACCTCTATGTACACTACACAAAAACGTAAAATATTTTTGAATCAAATTAATGAATGTTTTAGATGTTCACTTTTTAGAATATAATTTGATATTTTTCTGGTTCCAAGATGGCAAAACCCCTTGCTGAAAGGAGTACTTCTGGGGGCAAAGGGAGGGACTCCTGGTGGTAGACGGCATGGGTTAGGGGGCAGGACTTTCAGTCCTAAGATGGCAACCAGGGTCAAGGTACTTGTCAAGGGGTGTGGCTACCCATGCAGCCTTCAACAGCTTGCCAAAACTCAGTAAGCAGCCCTCCACCCGAAATAACTGCCCACCCCTGCATTAGGGAGATAGACGGGGGGACAAGAACCAAGATGCTCTAATGAATTCTCTCTTCTTTGTTTCTGTTTCTATATCACATTAAAAGACAAATAAAAATATACCCTTACCTTCTGAACGTTACTATAGCATGTAAGCAGTTATTGTCATGTGGGGATCTTATATAACTAGAGGGCTAGGGACAGACATTATATAACTAGAGGGCTAGGGACAGACATAAACCGGTTTAAGTGATCAGAAACTGGATTAAACCTTTAACAGAACATAAGTTCAGTAAACATAAACCAGTTTCAAAATGGCTGAAACCAGTTTAAGTTAAACCTGGTTGAACGTAGTATGAGACTTAACTGATTTGAGTCAAACCCATTTATGCAACGTCTGTCCCAGACCTCTTCCTAGTTTAAGTTAAAACAGAGTTCCCCAGTATCCCAGATGCTTTGCAGACCTGTGCTGGGCTGGGGTGGGCTGTCTGCTCCAAAGAGCTGGGCTGGCCCTGCCCCTCTGATCCCTAGCCAGAGCACCAGGGGAGACTGCAGGCACAGCAGGGTCTGCCTGGTTTCCCCCTCCCCACATCGCCACTTGCCTGCTCAAGCAGGGATCTCCTCCCTCTCTCCCTTCCACCTCCCACAGCACAGACCCCAGCCACACTAACCCTAGGCATGTGGTATGCTAGCTAATGCTGAGAGGTATCTGTGTGTGTGTCTCCAATGTCACTGGGACAAGACAAAGGCAGACAGGACAGTGTCCATTTAGGGCTTTTTGGAGCTAATCAATATGTCAGCTGGTAATGTCCCTCCTTTTCTTCCTTGGAAAAAGCTGTTTAAGAAGAGCTTGAACTAGTGAGAAAGGCTTTTGTTTTCTTGATGACCTGCTAAATGCTGTGTTATCAACTCCCTGCTGGCTTGCTTGCTTGTCAGTTTGCTGCAGACAGTACAAAGATGCAGGGAGAGGGAGACTGAAAAGCTCAGTGACAACAGATGCATGCACTGCACACCCCCCTTTGCCTCAGAGTGCTAGCCGGGGGCCAGGGTCTGGCAACACTCCCACCCCATAAGCAATGAGCCGGGAAAAGCCTGGCAAGGGCTGCTTCTCCCTCCCCATCCAGGCACACCCCAGCTGGAGACTGTGCAGGCCAGGGTGGGGGTTTAAATTCCTCCTTAATCAGAGCATCCTGTTGGGGCCTGGCCACACCCCGCCTCAGTTCAGTGCTGTGGAAGGGAAGGGCCCAAGCCACTGCAGGCATGTGCCTGAATTTCCTCAGTCCAGAGAGAACGTCTGTAGATTTGCAAACTGGTTCAACCTAGGCAGGTTAAACTAACCTGCAAAGATTGAATCAATTTAGGCTCAGGCTTTTACTTCTCTCCCTAGCCAAGAAGAAAAAGCAGATGTTCCACACAATCATGAATGGAAGGCAAGATGGTCCATGGGACAGTCTTTCTACAAAGTTCTACCCCACTCACCAAAGAAAATGGAGAAGTCCTATCATATACAGTAAAAGCTCTGTTATCTGGCATCCCCCAGGAATGGGGGATGCCGGATAACAAAATATGCTGGTTAATTGATCGGCCCCGGCCACCGTTGCTCACGCCGCGTCTGGGGTGTCTCTCCACCCCTCATGCAGCATTGCTGCATTACTGCAGGGAGGCAGGTCCCCACACAGCCTGTTATGCCCCCGGGCCGTGGGGGCTCGGAGAAACCGGAAGTGCCACAGTGGGCACTTCCGTTTTCACTTTTCCTTACAAGCCGGCATGCTGGTTAGTGGAGCATGCCAGCTTGTAAGATGCCAGATAACAGAACTTTTACTGTATAATGAAGCAATCAAAGATAATATGTAAAGTATGCTGCCAGTTCGATTTTCTGTTAATTTTAAATGTAAATTTCCAAAAGTTGTTGACGGCTTCTTACTAGGAGCCAAATTATTTTGAATTGTGTGGAACAGCTTCCCCCAATCTCAAATTTTTATTCTGAATTTTAGAATAAATAAAGGATCAAGTCATGCAAAATGACTGATTTTTTGCATTAAAAAGCAGCAAGCTGTTTCTCTCAGCACCAACATTAGAATTTACTAACCTTTGTTACCACAAGCAAATCTTTATCTTTAAAATTATCTTTCACAACAACTAATAAGGTATATTCATCTTTTTAAGAGTTCTAGCTATGCTGACTTTAACTGAGTCAGATCAATCAGAAAATGAAACCACCACAAGCCCATACACCTAGCAGAGGGAGTCCATCAATACAGTAGATCTGGCCTTACTTCATCCTTAAACTCTGTCCTCCATTTTAGCAAGAACTTTCTAATTGACAAAAGAATTCTTTTGAATTCTATCATACAGAATGTTTTAAAAGGCAGTAACCACACAGTTACCACAGTACTTAAAGCCTCATATGCCACACACTTTCCTTGTAATTTTAATATTACAGATTTAGCCTTTTGGGAGGTCTACAATTCAGGATCCACTGAAGGATGCCTGTTGAGAAAAGCAGTTGTTACTATTCCCACTCTTCATTCATGTGTTCAAGTCACCATCTGTCAGATATGGCTATTGGGCCCATCTTTATCAGGGAAAGAAGAAACAACAGTAATTTCCGCTTCTTTATTATTGATCTCTCAGTAGCAGCAATTTCAATTTGTTTTCTGTTACCAGAAGGTTCATCTACTAAAATAAAATGTTTATTCATTTTTATTCATAACCAGCTGATGATCACTGATTATGTCACTGATCCCCACATCTTTCTTCCAACTTTCCCCACTTTATCTTCCTAATCTGCACTTTCATAAGAGTATAAGAAGTGCCACACTGGGTCCTACCAATTGTTCATCTAGCTCAGCAGCCTGTCTCCACCAGTGGCAAGTAGTAGATGGTTTAGAGTAGTGGGCACCAACATTTTTTGACAGGCATACCAAATTAGCTCTGCATCTTCCAAGTGCAAATCTAATCCCCTCCCTTTGTTCAATCTGCTCTTCTGCTTTCTGCTCCCTGAATGCTCAGCTGCGTGCTTTCTGTTCCCTGGCCTAACTGCCATTACATTGCCTATCCCATCCCCAATCTGCTGTGTGCCACATGTAGGCTACTGTACTACTTGTGGCATGCTTCAGAGAGAGAGAGGAAAGAAACAGGCCATGTCCAGTGTTTCCCATCCCCTGTCATACCCTCCCTGGCACCAACCACCATTGGTTTACAGATGGCATAGAACACAGTTTCTCAACCTATGGTATACATACCCCTGGGGGTACATGAGACACAGGCAGGGGGTACATGGGTACCCTCTCTCTCGCTCTCTTTTCTTCTCAAAACCATGGCAAAAAATTTGGTGCACCACGCATTGTGCAGTGCTTTAAATTCCTCAGTAATAATTTGGGGTTCAGCTCTCTTAGCTTTGGCCAACATCACTTCTAGCCCAGGTACATACTTGAGTTGTGCA
>NW_017728925.1:1368136-1417818 GCF_001723895.1 Crocodylus porosus
AGGTGGGGAGGGCCATGGGGGGACCAATTGAGGCCCCAGCCATGAAGGAGGGATCAGGCCACAGGCAGAAGCAGGGGCTGCAGTGAGTGGGGCCCTGGCTGTGCTGGGTGGTGGGATAAGTGGAGGTCCGAGGTGCATGTGCCCCCCCAGGCCTTTGCTTGTCCTCCTCTTCCCCCAGACCCTGCTCCTACCTGTGCCCTGCTCCCTCCCTCACTACTGAGGCCCGGGAGGGCACAGGGGACGTGTGCCCTGGATCTGTACACCAGCTGGGCTGGCTGCCACTGTGGGCTGGGGCAGCGCCAGGCTCTTCCCAGGGTGCTCACTTGAGCTGCACTGCAACCTGGGATCTGTTTGTGCCACGGGCCCCGGCTGCACTACTCACCGGACAAAAGACACCACTGCCAAGCACTGCCACTGTCCCACTGCTGCTTTATTGCTCTGAGCTGCCAGCCCCAAGCTGGGGGGGCCATGTCAGCAGCGCAGCGCCGGGGATGGAGGAGGGACTGGAGCAGGGCAGCTGCCTGGGACCAACAGTTTGGGCCAGGCAGCAGCAAAGCTGGAGACAGGGCTACATGGGGGCTGCAGGATCCTGAACATTTGTGATCGCCCCCCTGCCAGTGCCACTGCTCCCCGCCCGGCCCAAGCTCTCGCTCCTGGGCAGCTGTCCCGCTCCAGTTCTGCCTCTGACCCTGGCACTGTATGATTGACACAACTCCCCCAACCCCCCCAGCTGGGGACCGGCGACTCAGAGCAATAAAGCAGCAGTGGGACAATGGCAGTGCTCAGCAGTGGTGTCTTTTGTCCAGCACGTAGCACAAACAGGCTCCAGCTTGTGATGCAGCTCAGGCAAGCCCCCCAGGAAGAGCCTGGTGCTGACCCAGCCCCAGCCTGCACCAGCAGCTGGCTCAGCCAGCATACAGATCCAGGGGCACATGCCACCCGTGCCCTCCCAGACTGCATGCCCCCTCCCCCACACTCCTCAGATGAGTCACTTGTGGCTCTGTCCTACACTCCACCCATGCAGGGCCTGCTCCTGATAAGGCTTCACTTCCTCTTTCACAGCTGCTGCAACCGCCCGCACTGCCTGGAGTTTGGGGGGGCATGTACACCCCGATCTGAGCATGGCAGAGGCAGCTACCATTGCAAGCTAGGCTCTGCAACCCGAGCCCCCCTGTAGCTGGCCCAGGAGCAGCTCAACGCCACATCCTTCTGCCACTGGGCTGAGCCTCGCCCTCTGCCCGCCTGGCAGCGGGATGCACATGGCATCAGGCTGCTTCCAGGCCAGCTGCAGTGGTGCTTGGGGTGCAAAGCCCATTGTGCAGCGACAGCCACTTCACCCCACACACAGATCGGGGGCACACGCCCCCCACGGCCTCCACCAGAGTGTGTGCAGTGGTGGAAGCCCCACCCCCATGCACCTGTAGGAGCCACCCAGGCTCAGACCCTCACCCAGCCCAGCTGGGGCCCCACTCACTCAGTGGCAGGGGGCGCAGAGGGGGATCGTCCCACTCACCCAGCCCAGCCATGTGTGTCTTGCTACTCCTACCTCCCATACTGCGTTCCAGCCACTCCCCACATGCTTCTCACCACTCCCAATTGTAGCGCCTCTGACAGTCAAGCTCAGTCTGGGGAGGCTAGCCCCCCACCAGACTGAGATCAACTGTCAAGGGCTCCCTAATTGACCAGTTAATAGTGATCAACCAGTTGGTGACCACTGGCCAATAAAGTACTTGCTAGTTGTCTCCCTTGTTTGCTGGTACAAAACCAGACAAAGATATACCAAGTACTTTCCTTCTGCTACTGTTTCTACGTAATGAGCGACTGTGGTTGCCACAAGAAACCTGTTCAACCTGCAGCTAGAAGAGGAGCTAAAACCCTTAATGCAAAGAAAGGATTTGGGTTCAGGAGGTCCACTGTGAAGATGAGGTCCACACTACCATCAGAGGTGTACAAATGCATTAGTCTGAATATCTGTCAAAATCCCAACCCCAGTTGTCCCAGCAGTGAATTAGTAACTGGCCATTCAGGCTGAGGAGTCAAAACTGCCAGCCATGATGCTAGCCGCACCACCCCCTTATGCCACTAGCTATACAAAATGCCATGTTATCCTGATGGGCCATTCATGTTGGGGAGGAATTTTGACTTTGTCTCCATACAAGCCCAAAACATTTATTATTTTACTTTAGTTTCTCTCACTGAAACAGAAACCAGGGGGAAAAAATGAAATCAAATGAAACATTGTTTAACCTGAAATGAAATGCAAATGCTTTCCTTCATTTTTAGGGTTTGTTTTTTTAAATTTAATTAACAGAAAGTTAATCTGGCCATTTCAAAATTTAAAAAAATCAGAATGTTTTGTTTAGAAAACACTGAAATATTTTAACCTGTCCAGTTTTTTTCCAATGCATATGGGCTAAAACTACTCACCAAATTTGGCAAAAAATTGCAAATAGTTTCAACAGTTTTAGCTGACCCAAATCTGCATTTTGGGGGGTAAATACAGTATCTGACTGGATAACCATGGAAAGTTTGCCTTGTATGTTAAATTTTCTTTTTTAAAAAATCAGTTCTAGGCTATTTATACCTATTATGCAACTCATATTAAAGACAACAAGTTTTGTGCTGGTTGTTTCTTCATTACAATCTACAGATCTGACGTATTATTTTGAACGTGACAATGCAAAACCCGTAATTCAATATCATACAAATGGTTCTACCCTCATTTTTCTCTAATGTCCTTTCAAGCATCTACATGAAGCATAGTGCTAATCTAGTTGATGCTGGGAATTAAACATAAAATCTAATGCTTTCTACCAAATTTCTTGGGAGAAATTGCTTAGAATTTTCTCAGAACAGAGGCTTTTTACTGAATCCATCCCTTTGACTGGTATACTCTGTTATACCTTGGTCTGATATGGTCAAGAAGAAGTTGTGATCTGGAGACAAAGAGGGCAGGAAGTTGGGGAAGAAGAGTGGGGAGAGAAAAGAAAAGAAAAGAAAAAAAGAAACAGAAACTGGTAGAAAGACCAGTACATGGGAGAAAAAAACAGCATGATGATGTCAAAAAGAACATTAGCCAAAGAGGAGCAAGGAGGAGATAAAATTAGGATGAGGGTCAAGAAAGGTGCTTCTTATAAAAATAATTTTTCAAGGAAGCACTCATTTTTACTGGAAGAAAAAAGAACATCGTCTGGCAATGTAAAAAATCCATTCTCTTAGTAAGGCAAAATGTATCTCCCTACCATCAGAAATGCAAGTTATGAAAGCATAATGGGAAACCTAATGGCCTGGCAAATACATGCTCTATTTCTTAGTGAGTCAGGAGTTCACATTTTTCTATTGTAACCTCCCAGATTAAAACAATCCACACACTATAGGCAAAAAAAAAAAAAGGGGGGGGGTGGAGCTGAACCAGTACATGTGCTTTTCCTAAAAGATTCCTACAAATAACCCTGGGTTTGGGGGAGGGCTTGTGTCTAAAATTCATCCCACCCCCAAAAAGGATCAAACAAAATCTGCTCTCTAAAATGAAAGGTGCGCTCATCAAGTCAGGGCAGCCAATGACATTTCTCTCACAAAATTGAAATGTTGGCAATTAGGAGAAAACTTGTATTTTGAGAAATATATTTCACTTTTGCAAGGAAAAGTCAATTATTTTAAAGTAAACTCAAAAATTTAAAAATAACATAAATGCCAAAGCTCAAGTGCCTCTTGACTGGTTAGACAAGGTTATTTGGGTAAATGTGATATCATTTATTAGACCAGCTAAATAGTTGGAAAAACGGTTCTTTGCAAGGTTTTGGGCACAAACACCCTTCTTCAGGCATAGGGAGAGTCTGCTGGTCTCTGTCTTCTCTCTAGGGTCTGAATAGAAGCTTAAGCCAATATGCAAAATGCAGGTCTATGAAAATGCAAATGTGTAGCAGGGAAAATCAGAGGAAATAGATGTTAATACGTGTGAGACAGATTGCGAGGGTGGAAACAAAACAGAGGAATGTCGACAAGTGGTGAAATGCAGCTGGGAAAGCATAAAGAGGTTACATGGGGTTATCGGATGGCAAGCAGATTATAATGCATCATAAATCCAATGCCTATATTTAGTCCATGATTTTTTATATCCAGTAGATACAATCTCTTGACTGGTTAGTGCTTTTTATGTTTAACAGAAGTCCAAAATAATAAAACAAAATGGATATTTTTCTTCTGATTTGGTGAATTTTTCCATTTTTCTATTTTAAGTAATACAAAATAAAGAGGGGAAAATGTAGTATTGTTGCAATCACCCCATAAATGATTATATTAATTGAAGGTAAGAAAGGATGAGAAGACAGAAGACCATACTTCTAAGGTAACAGAAGGAGCCATGAATTTATGAGACAGACCCTCCAATTTTCTAGTCTATTATCTAATCGCTTCAGCATTGTGTTTCCATAGAGATTGGTCATCGTAAACATGATATACGTAATCACGGTTTCATGGAAAGTAACAGAAAAACAAATGCCACGCTCTGGAAGGCCAACAACAACTTCCTTCAAGCCTGTAAAATCTAGCAAAGATGAAGAAAAACGTCATCTGCAAGAGCAAGCACATCAAAAGCTTCCCATGTCATCCTAAGCCTTGTTCAATATTCTTTTACGATTACAGTTAATGGTGCTGAGAATACTGAAGGAACAATTGGAAAAGGAGTAGAAGACTGAATTAAGTTTTGATTTAAAATTAACACTACTTCAGGCATCCCTGAAAACCCCCAGACCCTAATAGCATTTAATGGGTACTCTATTACTCTGGTACTATTTTTCCACTTAAAACAAAAGCCGCCCATAATCAAGACACTTAGTAGGACTTTGGGTGTTGTTTGGGTATGACAGTAAGGCTTATTTCAGGTGCTTGACCTTTTTAGCCAGCAGACCAAATGGGCAGTGCCCAGTCCCCTGATGGGCCAGATTCAATGGGATCCAGTGCCTGGGGCAGGCATGATGGGGCCCCATCCAGCTATGCAGAGTAGGTGGGAGGACAGCCCAACCCCTATCCAGCTAAGCAGGAAAGGGGACTTGGCCCGGCCCTGAGCCAGCCACACACCAGGGGCCAGGCATGGCCTGGCTGCACGGGAGGAGGTGGAGAGGAAAGGGGCATGACCAGGCCCCAACCTTGCCAGGCAGATGGAAGGAGGCATACCCCCCCACAACACACACACACCATGGGGCCAGGGGCGGTAGGGGACAAAAAAGGGGGCTTGGGCTGGCCCGAAACCATGTCTAGGGGGACAAGGCATAGTTCAGCCCCACATGGAGAAGGGGGCACAGCCTGGCCCCAACCAGGCCACACAGAGAGGGGGGAGTGGCCTAGCCCCAATCTGGCTGTGTTGGGGAAAGCTCTGACCTGCCCCACAGAGTTTGGGATTTTGGCATCAAGACACGGTAGCAATGCTGCTGCTCCCCCACTGCCAAATTTTCCAACCTATGGGGAGCCCTGAGCCTTAGTGCCCCTAGTTCATTTGGTACTCAGTTTAAATCTCCTCCCCAGTTTTTGCTGGCTGTGCCTTTCTGCTACATATTTAAGAAGCATCAGTGAATACTGGATCTGAACCAGATTTTCCCCTCTCCCAAAGGTGCTCAACACCATCATAAAAACAGGTGCCCCAACTCTGCACTCCATGCAAATGAAACTCAGCCCTTTGACGGTGTTGCCATTCAGAATCAGAAGAGAAGAGATTTAATGTGTGATCAGGCAGACGAAACACATTGGTGGACTCCAAACCCACTTAGCTTCAACAGATCTCTATTTATTCTTATCATAAAGCATCATCAGGAATCAAATCCAACTTCCAGGGGACTAAATCTGCAAAAAACATGATGGTACTGTATTAAGAGAGGCAATCAGTTTTCCCCCAGGCTCTCCCAGTCTCTTTCCTTCCCGCTGCCACCACCACATCCCAATAAAGGCCTATCAGGGGACGAAGCAGAGGAGAGAAAACAAACTTGTTCAACTCCAGTAAATCTCCCAGAAATAAAGGTTGCTTCAAGGAAGCAGAAAGACCAGTTTCCCTTTAACTTCAAAACATTCAAGACCTTGTTACAAGAACAAACTGTCATAATGATGCGTTGCAAGAAAAAAAGGCTGGTAATACCTAGAAGTTTACTTAGAAAGGGACAGATGAGCCCACCCAAGACTCTCCCTGACGGACACTGGAGTACAAAGCGCTATGACCTTTGAAAAGCACCAACAGCCACTTCCCAAAAGGAGAAACCTACTACCAGAGTTAGGTGAAGAGAAAAGGGAAATTCACATTGCACCTATTTGGACCTGCTTTGCTCTCTAGCCAATACAAGGAGCATCCAGCCCTGAGATTTGTTTTAAAAACAATTGTTTTTATAGTTCTTGCTACACTGGCCAGATCTAGATGTTTTATTAAGAAAAAAACAAGCAAAAAAATGGAAAGTTCTCAGCATTCTGATTCTGATGTGCAGCATTTCTAGGTTTTCTGGTATTTGTTCTTCCTGGTAAAGGGTTATCATAATAGCTATTGTTCTTTTCTTAATACGCAGACCAATTGGCTAACAAAGGCCAAAACTGTGAACTGAAAAAAATGTCCCTCTAATTTGAGAGATGTTATTTGGGAGTTAAGGTTGTAAACAGTTTTCATAGCAAAAAACAGATTGTGCTGTCTCATGTCTACAATGCATGACATGGGCAGCATTCAAGGCACCAAAATTACTGGAACAGAGTTCAGGACTGTTGGTATGGGGGTTTTTTTGTATTTTTGTTGTTTTCCTTGTATATTATTTATTTCACTTTCCTGTATCTTTCCAATATTTGGTTGTGGTCTTTGTTTTTAAGAATCTGATTCAATACCCATCAAAAAAATCTTTCAGAGCTGTTCCAGTGATTTCAAATGGCCTTAAAGTACAACACACAACAGTGCTTTTACTGTATAAGGTAGGGGTTCTCAAAGATTTTATGCTGCAGCCCATCAAACTGCTGCCTGGAAGTGGCAGCGGCCCAGCAAACCTCAACCCAGCAGTCACGGCCGACCACGGCTAAAATTTCCAACTGGAAGACAGGTAAGGATACCCCTACCCCTGGCCAGGGGGCTGAGCCAAACCCTGCACTGCTGTGGGCCCCGCAGAAGGAGCCGCAGCCTCCCCGCCTGACTCTTGGGGGCTGTGGTTTGCCAGTCCAGCAGCCGACCCACAACCTAGGGATCGAGAACCCCTGGTATAAGGGATACGAATGTACAATCTTACTTCCAGTATATTAAAGCCCTTTTGGCTTGAGAATTTTTTTGGGGGGTGGGTGTGGGGAGGAGGAGACTTAGAAAACTGAAATGAGCGATCCTTTACTTTCTACCTTTCAGGATTTTATAATCATATAGTAATTGCATTATAGGACCATATTTTGGTAGTTCTGGAAATAGCTCTCTAATTTCTAACCAGTTTCAAATCAAGCTTTTATAGGAGAAGATACTTGGATTTATTTTTCTCTTGTTTTCTGGTAAATAGGACATTGATCAGACTGCTGCAAGTGTGGTGCCTCTGTTTTTTTTCAAATACAGTGTTACTCCCTAAACTGACAAACTACTACTTGCTTTGCAATTCTTCTCACTTTTATTCCAGGGGAGGGGGAAGAAGGGTTGTGGTAGTGTATTTGTGCAATGCTTTTGATTCAAACTGCTGTACAGTATAGAAGCTGGAAACAGATACTAAGTAACAAGAAATATTTCATCTCTTATGTTCAAGTGCAGAAGTGTCAGTCTCCCTCACTATGCATGACTGCTTGCTTTCCCAAACATTTGCTGGTGGCTGCAATTCTTTCCTCTTCAACTCTGGGGCTAGGGACAGACATTACACATAAAATGGTTCAAGTGATCAGAAACTGGCAAAAACCTGTAACAGAACAGATGTTCAGTGCACATAAACCAGTTTCAAAATGACTGAAACCAGTTTGAGATAAACCTGGTTGAATGTAGTATCAGACTTCACTGATTTGGGTCAAACCAGTTTGTGCAATGTCTGTCCCAGACCCCTTTCTGGTTTAAGTTAAATCAGACACCCCCAGCATCCCAGCATGCTCTCTGGGCTGGGCTCTCTGGGCTTTCTGCTCCATAGCAGAGGTGGGCCCTTCCTTCTGCTCCCCAACTGGAGCTCGGCACAGATTGCAGGCATCTGCCTGACTTCCCCTCACCACCTCCTGCTAAGCAGGGATTGCACCGTCTCCTCTGCCTTATACATGCAGCGTTAGCTAGCAGACCACATGCTGGCTACAGTCCATGCTGTGGCAGATGGGACAAAGGTAGAATCAACAGGTAGCTGATAGTGTCCCTCTGTTGTTTTCTTAAAGAGGTGATAAATGCAGCTGAGTTAGGGGTGATAAACACTATTAATTCTCTGCTGGTCTGGTCAGAAGCAGAGGAGCCCCTCCCTAGTCAAAGTCTCCTGCTAAGAACACAGCTCAGCACTACAGAAAGGAAGGGAGGGTTGCTCTAGTGCCCCGCGGCTCCCAGCCTGAGCCATTGCAAGCATGTGCCTGCATTTGTGGGATGTCTGTCTGATTACAAAATTGATTTAGCCTAGCCAGGTTAGACTAACCTGCAAAGATTGAACCTATTCAGGCTCAGGCTTTTTGAATGTCTGTCTCTAGCCTGGCAAACCTTAGGGCACCCTCCCACTGCATTGGCAAAGTGCTTTCCACAGCATCCTGGAACATGCCACTGCAGGCAGCAATGACTAATCAGTTATCACCCTCTCCAGGCCAAAGAGGCATAGCCATGGTGTGGCTGGTTTTAGCTCCATCAGAGAAGGGACCTCTTGTGGGGACACAGGGCTCCCTGGCCCCTGCTTGCTGCCCTTTTACCTTGGCACAGCATACCCTAATTTCCTTCAAAAGTTAATTTAAAAGAGATAATCAGCCTCCATCAAGCTGAAAACTGTTCCTTATTTATATAATCAGACAAGTGAACTAAGATGTAGATTCAAACAGTTAAAGAAGTCAATAGAATCAGTTCAGTCCATCTACCTGTCAAGAAAGAACTTCCAAAGCAGAATCCAATTCTTTTACAGACCTTGTAAATTAATATCTATGTACACACGGAAAGTCAAAGCCATCATATTTTAAAAGAAAAGAGCATAAACAGACTTCTTCCTTTACTTCACATCCCTGCGTGATGCTTGGATGCTGCCCTGGCAACAGTGAATGGCAACACTGAAACAGAGTATGAGACGATGCCGTGCAAGGAGTCTCAACATGGGATTTTCAAAAATACAATGAGATTTGGACACCAAATTTTGAAAATCCCAACCTCAGGTGCTAGGAAAGTCATCAACTCCTATAGCAGGCACCGAAAATCTTAAAACCTGCTCTCTGCAGGTACAGAAGTTTTCTAGGCCATTCCTAAATCACTCAGAATATGACCAAATTAATTTTAATGTTTGGCTCAAACCAATTCCTCTCTAATGCAAGATGAGTGGATTATAAATAGGCCAGAACTTGCCAATTTCCTCAGTAATGTCTCACTAAATAACTTGCCTCAAAATTGTCATTATTCCTAGCAGCATGTACAGGGAAATATCCAGAATAACACAGACACGGAAGTAAGGTGGAAAAGCCAAAACTGTCAGGCCTCCCCATTACCTAAGGTACAATTAGACGGTTTTGAAGGGTGCCAACTGCGTATGACTTGTAAAGTTATAGTCCACATGATGGTGACTGAAGAACAAAGAAAGGATACCTGTTAACATACCACTGACACATATGTAAGAGATTTACTGGTCACTATGGTAAATGGGGAGGGATGTAGGACTGCTGGTTACAATTATGACTGACGCACATCTCAAACAATTGTTCTCTTCCTGTTCGTATGACATAAGAAAAACAGGATGTTGAAAGGTGTTTATCTGAATGAACAAGATAAGCAAGCTCTTTGACATTTCCAGAAACATAAGGTTTTAGAAACACAACATGTTATAGGTTTTCTGTGTCAAAAAAAAATCCAAACCCTAAATTATCAGGTGTCATTAAATAAGGCATGCTCTTCTCTTTAACCATCCAAAACTGTTTAGACACTATTATATGAGCATTGCTATTTAGTTGCTACTAAACAATTAATAGATTCCACTTTTAGAACATAATATGCAGATGTTCCATGCTTAATAAAAGGTTGGGACCATTTATTAATGGGTTTTCAAAGAAAATAAATTTGCATTCATAGCAAAGTGCCTGTTCTTCACTTTTAGGTGAGATTATAGTGTTATAACAACACTGGACAGCCTTTCTGACAATACCCTATAGAAGAGACTGATTTACAATGGACTTTGGGACACGGAATCACAGCTAACAAGGGATGTGAAGGGTAACAAGAAGTATTTCTACAAGTATGTCAGCAACAAGAGGAAGATCAGGGAAAGTGTGGGTCCCTGTGCTGCCAGGTGCAGTAGTCTGGGAGCTGATCTTGCCTGTGAAGACTGAGGTTAAACAGGCATGGAGTACTTCAGCCTTTCCTGCATCTTCTGTAACTACGTTGCCTCCCCCATTTGGCAGCAGCGGTAGTGGCAGCACAGACCTGGAACAAGAGGGCAGGGCAGAGTAGAGCAGGGAGGCTCGGTGCTGCTGCCTGGAGCCCCACACTGGGCATGACACCACGGCGAGGCACCCCTGTATGTGCAGCAGCAGCAGGGGGCACAACTCTTGCCACTGCCACCACTGTTGTTTGGTGGGTAGGGGGCACCTCGTCACAGCATGGGGCTCCCAGAGGTGGCACTGAGCCTCCCCACCCTCATCACGTGAATGACCTGGAAGAAGAGATGGAGTGCACCCTCGCCAAGTTTACAGATGGCACTGAGCTGGGGGGAGTAGTAGATATGCAGGAGAGTAGGGCTAGGATTCAGAAAGACCTTGACAAATTGGAGGACTGGACCAAAATAAATCTCATGAGGTTCAACAAGGGCCAATGCAAAGTCTTGCACTTAGGACAGAGCAATCCCATGCACCGGTGAAGGCTGGGGACTGACTGGCTGGGCAGCAGCTCTGTGGAAAAGGACCTGGAGGTTACAGTGGGCAATAAGCTGAATATGAGCCAGCAGTGTGTCCTTGTCATGCAGAAGTCTGACAGCATATTGGGCTGCATTAGTAGTAGAGTTGCCAGCAGGTCGAAGGAAGTGATTATTCCCATCTATTTGGCACTAGTGAGGCCACATCTGGAGTACTGTGTCCAGTTTTGGGCCTCCCACTACAGAAAGTGAGAGTCAAGCAGAGGGCAATGAAAATGGTTAGGGGGCTGGAGCCGATGACTTATGAGGAGAGTCTGAGGGAGCTGGGCAAGGGAGCTGGGCTTATTTAACGTGGAGAAGAGAAGACAGGGGGTATTGAATAACAATCCAAAGAGGACGGAGCTAGACTGTTCTCAGTGGTGTAGATTACAGAACAGGGAGCAATTGTCTCAAGTTGCAGCAGGTGAAGTTTAGAATAGATATCAGGAGAAAACTCTCTCATGAGGAGGGTAGTAAAGCACTGGAACAGGTTACCCAGACAGGTTGTGGAATCTCCATCCATGGAAGTTTTTAAGACCCAGATAGACAAAGCCTTGGGTGGGATGATAGTCTGAGTGTTTTCAACCAAACTACAAAAGACTACAAAAGAGTCAAGCTTGGAGTAAGAGTGCAAGTACCTTTCTGACCTGCTGCTGATTCTTGTGTTCATTGCCTGGATTACTTTGGATGATAGTACTAATGATAGTGAGCAGCATTTCACACTCACTAGTTGTGTCTGTGGGATCTTTCATTTAACCTGAGCAGCCATCATTGGTACTTAGAGGATGTTTTATCTGCCAGTATCTGGGTACACCCTTTGCTGTCTCAACCATCATTTTTATAATGAACTAGATAAGTTAGCGTTACTGTAAAAACACTTTATTCAGTGCATTTCACATGGTTACATATTTAAAATGTTAACTTCATTTTCTTGTGCAAGTTGTTTCAACTATCACAAGAATGTTGGTTTCCTGATATCTGAATCTTTCTAGATGCCAACAACCCTGCATATAGGTCAAGATTTACTGGACTACTGCAGAAATATAACCAAAAGACATTATGAACATATCAACACCACCGCATATTCACAGACAGCCCTTAGGGGACAGGGAACTCCATCCCACAATGCTGGTACTTGTAATAATCGCTTGCTACCATTTACTAGCCTAGTCTAATTTCAGTACCACTTTCCTTCCTTCTTTCCCTTCTTTATGCCCTGCTGCAGAGAGGCCTTCACGTGCTGAAGTGCAATGCTGCTAGTGCCAAGAAAATAAGTGCTGAAGTGCAATGCTGCTAGTGCCAAGAAAATAAACTGAGAGCAGATGTACAGAACCATTGGGAGAGTTCTTCACAACCATGTTCTCTTCACCTGCTGCTATGACTTATGGGCAATGCATTTGGCTAGAAGCACTCAGTTATAAAACTGACTTTGTAGCATATTAAATAGCAATGAAATAGACAGCTAATGACCAACCTAACATAACCAATATTAACACACAATTAATTAAATAAGAGAGTACTCCCATCAGGCAAGAGAGGCCATAAAGTGAAATTAGCAAGTACCTCAGAGGCAGGGGCTATAGAAAAACCTAAAATTCATTGTAAACTGCCAGGCAGAGGCTTGATCCAAATGTGCACAATGGCCATAATACTTTGATTTACAGGTTTCCCTCGCTATATGCTATACATGCATTCCTGGAAAACGGCACATAACTTGAATTCGCATAAACGGTACCCACTTTACAATGTAACAAATAGGGATATGTTCCAAGACCTTGACTGTACTCAGAGACGACCTGAGCAGTGTGCACG
This sequence comes from Crocodylus porosus, assembly GCF_001723895.1. Taxonomy (NCBI): domain Eukaryota; kingdom Metazoa; phylum Chordata; order Crocodylia; family Crocodylidae; genus Crocodylus; species Crocodylus porosus. Next base: position 1,380,970 of record NW_017728925.1, read on the forward strand.
GCCCAGGGAAAATCAGCCAGTGCGGGACCCTGTCCCCAGACACAAGGAAGCTGGCAGCAGATTCAGTGGCAAGGGGGATGGGGGGCATGCCAAGTGGCCAAACGTGAAGGCAGCAGCAGCACAGATTTGCTGCAGCCACTCCACCTGGCTCCATGAGGCCTGGGGCACCCACCCCGATTCGACCCCCGCTAGGGATGGCCCTGACTGTACTGACCCCCAGACGTATTTCTACTATTTTTACGAGACAATTTTGGCACTCACCAACAGCAGACAGTGCACACAGCACAGGGTGGTGGTGAATGTTACCATAACGGGGATGGCAACTACAGAAACACGTCTCAGACAAGCAAGGAGCACAGATCCACGCAGGAGACTATATTTCGGTGCGTGTCATGCCCACAATGCAACATACAAAGCAGCTGACTGTGGGCTTCCACCACACCGATCACACAAGAGTGAATTTACCTTGCATATAATGAATTTTTGGTATAAAATGGGTCATCGCATAAGAGTGAATTTGCACATATAGAACCTGCATAACACGAGGGAAACTTGTATAATACAAGTCACCAAAATTGTTGCACACTTGCATGGACTTTCTGTTGATGATTAAATATACATGATTAGATACATTATAACACAGAGGACCCAGCCTTGTTTAGTGCAGCTACATCAATGTTGCGTTGCCTGAGTTCTTGGGCCACGATAGCAGTGCAGTGCTCTGGGCATTCACTATTAGGGTTGTTCATGAGGGTCCCGATGTTCCAGGTCGCAAAAATGATGGTGTCTCTTCACTGGTATTGTCAGCCACAGTAAAGGTGATCCCACTGGACGTGGTTATCCAGTCAGGAAGAAATACAGAATACCGTGTTAGACAGGCTATGTTTAATGCACCTTTTCTAACCCCCTCCCCATGTGGGGTTTCCTACTGCCCATTTTGGGAACAGGGAAGGAGCTACTCATCTGAGAAAGTGGATTCCTATTTATTTTTATGTATACTTTGTTTTTCCATTTGGTGCACATATTTAAGTTGGTATCAAAAGAACAAATGGAAACCTAGCCATTGTCTCTGGCTTGGCTGCCTTACAGATCAACTCCCACCCTTTAATTCTAGGAAGTGAGTGGCCACGAATTCTTATGACAGCCAAAGGCCCCCTTCTTTCAATTTGATTCGCTGTTTGTCTTGGAAGTAGCCAGGTTAGCATTGTTTGATCCAGACTACAAGGGGATGTGGGGTGGACAGAGGGGGAAAGAAAGACAGAGACAAAGGCAGAAAGTGAAATACAGAGAAAGACGAAGACACAAAGACTGGCGGCCAGATAAAAGAGAAGGGAATGAAGGAAAGATGCAGCCAAGCCAAACAAAGTTTTCCTTGAGTGATTACATCTGTTAGAGGGTCCCCAGTTTGCTCTCTGCTTGCTGAAGAATTGTTTTAATTCTGTCTAGGAGGTTTAAAAAATTCCCAAGGAAACCTTCACTATAATCATGAAAACTCTGAACTGGCTGAACTTTTGTTATGCTAAGTTTCTGGTATCCTGGTACATTAGCTGTAGCAGAAGCTGAAAACTGCTTTGCTGAAAGAGTTCTTGCAGTAAAATGTAGAAGGCAGAAAACAGCGCTTATTTTATTTTGCCCAGAAAAAATAAATAGTTTTAGAAACTCTACCTGAAATGCCTGGTTAGTCAACCACAAGGAATATCAAGAAAATAAGTCAACTCAGATGTGAAGAAGAATGTCAAGTATTCAAAGTCTTGTCTAACTCCATTCCAGCTACACAGTTTATCCAATAAAAGACATAACCCTGAGAAAACCTTGCCTCTTGATTCATATTGTGAACCATCATAGCTGCGACATAACTCTATTAAGAAAAGAGTAGAAATGGATACTTCCTAAAATTAAAAAGGAGATAAATGAGAAAATCAAATACATCACTATACCCAGGGATAAATGCATTATGGGTGTAAAACAGCATAGTTCCACTGAAGTCAATGGACTTGTGGCTGCTGGGTCTGACTTCAGGCCTTCCTCATAAACCTTCACCTGCTCCTGGGATGCCTCTTGGATACATTTGCACATGTAGATGTTGAACAATGGCAGCAAGATAAATGTTAATTACCTGCCAACAGTTCATTCACACACACGCACACTTACAAGAAAATGTTGCTTGTCATAAATATAGGAAGAAGAACACTTGTACATAAGTAAATACATGCAAGCAGCACAGGAGAATTAATACTAAACAGTTCTTGAGCTGGCCAAGAAGAATTTGATTCCTTGCTGGATAGGCTACATTTTACTCCCATTTTTTTCTCCCAAGATTCTGTCAAGCTCTTGGCTTTGTGTTGGCCCTTTCTGTCCTTCTCTGGGAAAACCCCAAGGTATATCTTTGCAGCAAAGCAAATATATCCCAGAAATTACACCCCTTTTCATACTTCTTCTGCATTAGTCCCTCAGGCATTAACAACATTACAAGTCACCATAGAGACTGGAAAGACTGACTGCCTCCCAGAGCTTCTCATTTCCTATGTACAAAAATATGTACAAGTGATTTCCCATTAACCTTCAGCAGAAATCAAGATGACTCTTTATATTGTCTGTAGAAGTTTCTCCATTTGTGTCTCAGGCAATTATACATATATCCCTATCTTCACATTTACAATTACCATATTTAAGGGCTGGGTAGGAAATGGTTTGATTTGTAAAGATGCTACTGACAGAATTACAACCACAGAAAAGCCAGAAAGAGACCATGACAAAAACTGACATTAAGAAATAAAGATAAGCATTTGTAATTTTGAAGCTGGCCATCCCCCCCACAATCTTGTGTGCTGCCAGCTTGTCACAGGTGTATGTCGCATGGGGAGATGTAATAGTGACCGCAAAGGGAAAGCTGACAGTTGTGCATCCATAAAACACTGAAAGGAGTGCCTGTGCATCTGTTGCATATTTAAAAGTATATGTGAACACATGTTTCTGAAGATACAAAACTCTTTTCTACTGCTTGGACTTTTACTCCAGCCAGCAAAGCCACCTCCAAAAAGCAAAACAAACTGTTCTCACTCATGCATTTCCCATTGCATCTGATAGTCTATGTACATTTATTCTACACCGTGTAAGCCTATAAGGGCCAATGCAAACCCATGCAAGACATCCGCATCAAAGTAGTAAGTTAAAATTCAAACGCACTACCAAATTTTAAACAGAATTCAAATGAGTTGACTGTCTCAACAGGAAAGCAGCACTCCCACTGTACAACAGGTGCTTACTTCCCTAGCTAGAGCCATCATACAGAACTGGTCGGCACAGAAAATCAACAGTTAACAAGTTTTAGGGATGATAAAATGGCTGGATGAAGATGCTGTGGCATTCTCACCAGCAACCAACCTTACCAGCATTGCAGTCGGAGTACAAATTGGCAGAAAGTCTTTCTGAAGTCTATCTAGACTTTACTTTTTTAATCCATTTGTTTATTGGAAAAAACTTGAACAATTTAAAAATGCTGACCCTGTTTTTGGAATAAATGGCTTCTTCTAGGAATAATGATGCTCCAATGCTTGGGCCCCCCACTACAGAAAGGATGCGGATATATTGAAGAGAGTCCAGCAAGGCAAGTATGAAGTTGCAGCAAGGAAAGTGGCAGTGAAAATGGAGAGGGGGCTAGGGCATAGATCCCGGTTTTCTTTGGTTTAAAAAAAATCCCCAATTTTCAGTTAAAAAAGTAACCCCAAATCCACATTTTTCCACAATTAAAATAAAACATCACTATATATCTATATCTATCTATCTATATATATAGATAGATATAGATATATAGAGATATATCTATAGATATCTAAGTGGTGTTTCATTTAAATCACAGAAGAATGTGGATTAGGGGTTACTTTATTTTAAGTTAAAATTGAGAGGTTTTTTTAAATCAGAGAAAACCAGGTTCCCTGCTTATGAGGAGAGGCTGAGAGAACTTTCTTGCAAGGACGGTGGTGAAACACTGGAACAGGCTACCCAAAGAGGTTGTAGACTCTCCATCCTTGGAGGTTTTTAAGACCCAGCTAGACAAAGCCTCGACTGGAACGATCTAGTTGAGGATGGTCCTGCTTTGAGCAGGGGGTTGGTCTAGATGACCTCCTGAGGTCCCTTCCAACCCTCATTTTCTATGGTCTCATGAATGGTGCCCAGCCTTGAAGGGTCACTTCTACTTTCTCATGGATAAAATCATGCTGCATTAACAAACAGTAAAATGTTATGTGTAATGACTCTTTCACAATGAAGTTAAAAATAATTTCTACAGAAAGAAGCCCTCTACCCAATGGTGAAAGCAGATGAAATAATTGGAAATAGGTTGCTACTGACCAGCCGCGATGGTGGGTCAGCCAGTGTCTGCATGAGACTTACCGAAAATATTGGGGAGAGAATGCATGGATCCCAGAAGCACGCCTGAGACACGGAGCTCAAGAATGTATAGGTACTTACCACCTCGCAGGCAGCTATGCTGTCTCATTTCCAGGATCTGGTGCACACAAAGGAGGAGCACATGGCTGGGGCATGCTTCCCAACAGTACTCCTTGGCGCGGCACAGAGGTGGTATAGACAGACCATTAGTGTTTCTACTACCTCAGGGAATATCATGTATTTCCAGTAACCAGAGACAGATAAAGAAAAGATTCTTTGAACAGTACAGTGCGAGGGCCTTTTGAGTAATGGTAAGCAATACATTTTTATGAAACAGCAACATACCAGTATAAAATAAATGTGTGCTTTTTATTTAAGAGTGCAAATTACCCTCCCACCTGCTGAGATCCTCCATAAGGAGATGAAGTTGGCTGCATATTTACCTAAACTGTCAGACTAGTCCAATCCCACTCTGAACTGGCCTAATGCCCTAAGGCTAGACTGTAGGACTCTGTCATCTCTTGCACTCATATGACCTAAGAAAGGGAATGTGGCCTTTTTTCCCACAAGCCCAGAGTGAGAACATCATAAAAGTTGAACTTTAGCCCTCTTTTTGGGCAGGCAGCACAATAGCGAGGAGGATGCTGTTACTCCCTGGAGGCTCTGCCGCAGAAAAACATCACCAGGCTGAAGTAAAAGGTCAGTAGTTACTTAGGATCGCATCTCTTGTTTTCTTCAGTTTTCCTCCTCCGTCAAAGGCAGTTAAACATTCTTTGCACTCCCCTCCCTCCTTCTCAGAAATGCAGGAAGGAAGTGCTTACAAAATAGTTTAATTTAAAAAAATGCACAATCACACACAGAGCAAACCCTGGCTTAAAAACTGGGCAGGACTTGCTGTGTTTTCATAGGTCAGAAGTCTTTGTAACATAAAAATGAAATCCTAATATGGCAGCATCATTCTCCCTGACCCACGTACTAATGGAAGTTTTGTTTTTTATCTTAATACTCCTTGATTTAAGGATAGATTAGGCACCTCAGGTATGAACATGCAAAATTGGTCACTGCAGACTATTTTTTGTGCTCCTATAGAGCAGTGGTCTCCAAAGTGGGGTGCACACACCCCAAGGAGTGCACAACACGATCCACTGGGGTGCAGGAAGAAAATATTAGAACTTCTATTCCTATAAATATACATATATTGGGGGTGCATGCTCAAAAAGTTTTTACTGATAGAGGTGCGCGATCAAAAAAGTTTGGAGACCACTGTATTAGAGGACAAGTCGTTGCGTGATCATTTCAAATAGGAAAAGACAATGTCTACCTAGTGGAGAAGGGTCACGGAGTGGGATGGTAATGGAAAGCGGAAAACATTTTCATCTTTTGAGCTGTATTCCTGTTCAGGGAGCCGTACTGAGGCATGTTTCTGGTTCATATCTGACCCTTGTCATTAGCACTTAAGTCCCATCTCACCTTACTAGCATTCACAACATTACCATACTTTGCAGTCCATTGCCCTGATCTAGTGAAGTTACGTGGAGTTGGCCGAACAGGTGCACTTAGCTGGTGGTTAAATGACCTACTAAGTTTATGGAGAAGGATAAGAGTGGGGGAAGTTGGGAAGAGGGTGTTGTGTCTTTTCAACCTTTTTGCCACACCAGGTAGCAGCTTATGATCCAAAGAGTGTACAGACCATCAGGTAAATCACAAAAGCAATCTTTAATACTGGTGATTTTATACTATCCCTCTCTGGGGATGTTCAAACATAGCCAGTCAGTTCTTTTGGCTAGAATGACTGCCACATAGGCAATTTCAATGCATGGGCTATTTTGCACCTTTACTGTTACCACAGCACGTGCTTGTCATGGCACAAGAAACTAATAAATCACATGGATTTCTGTGGCACCAGATTGGTGCAGAGGCTTCACTTGTTAGCTATTTATAGTTGCTAGAAGGGGCTCTCAACCCCCTGACTCCTTTCATGCCCATGGTGAGCATGAAAACTAGTGACTCTCGTTCTCCTGGGAAAGGGCAATTTTGTCACTGGCAGTTTGTTCAAAATGCAGCAGCACTTTTGCTGAGTGTTTTGAGCAACTCTGATCATATTACGCCTGCCCTGCGTTCCTAACATTGTTCAACTAGAATGTGGTGGACTGATTTCAAGTTGGCACTCATGGGTTTTAAAGGGACATTGTCAACAAACCACATTTTTGTTCTGTCTGTTTTTGGTTTTTCAACCCATTTAGTGTAACAACTCTTTAACTGCCTGAAAGAAATTAAGAGGTAAAAATTTTTCAGTGTATTTAGGGATGCAGAAATGACAGGCCAAATTGTACCACAGTCCCTCTAGACCAGTGTCCCATCTCTGAGAGTGATCAGAATTAGACGCTTCAGGGGAAAATACAAGAAATCCTGCAACAGGCAAAAGCACTGTGCATTTCCATGGTTTCTCATAGTTTCAGGCATTTGCACAAAGGAGGGACATGGAAACATTTTACAAAACAGGGAAATGAGTGAAAAACACTGCAAGCTTGCTGGGCAATTAGGTGTACGGTGGGACATAAAACTATTTTTTACTCCCTTGTGAAACTCACAGGATTTCAGTCTGACAGAGTCAGCCCTGAAGAATGAGGCCCTGGATATTTTCTAACCACCTCCTCTTGATGGCATGGTTCACACTGATACCTCTCCACTGTCAGGATCTGATTGTTCAACTCCCAGTCAGCCCCAGTCACTGGAACACTAGTGGAAGCCACCCCACCCAGAGAGCTCAAAATCAGTTTTCTCCCAGATTTCTTTTCCAACGCAAAGCTGCTCCTTTTTATAATATGATATTGATACCACATTAATCATGCACACATGTGCATTCCCCACTCATGGTCCATCTGCTCACTGTCCTCTTTTACCAGAATCATCTATTTGTATTTTATGAGAGCTTTTAGAATTATATAATTATTCTTATATTATTATTCATATTGCAGCAGCACTTACTAAAACTACATCAAGACAAGGGCTGCATGGTGTAGGATGCTACACAGGCTCAGAGTAGCAAGAGATAATCTTTTCCTGGAAGAGTATAGAGCCAAAATTGTAAAGGCATCTAACTCCCTTAAACCTTACTACATAAAACAACACATAGTAAGGAGATGAAACACAGAAAAAGAGGAAAGCAGTTAACAACAGTGATGGGCACACAGAGCTAGAAAGACTAGTTATGTGCACTCAAGTGTCACTGAACTAGTCTTGCTGCTTTCCAAAGTTGCATGTCTTTTAATTTTATTTTTACTGTTGTTTAAAAGAAGTCTTGAGCTCCTCATCTAGGGGGAAGAGGAGGGTTTTTTTTAAAGGTAAACAGGTAGGCCTGCTGCTGTGTTGAAGCAGCAGGATTCTCCTGGAGTGGCAGGTTTCAATAACCTATCACAAGGCTTTTATGTGATCTTGCTTTTTCATGCCCTTCATAAACTTCCTTCCCCAAGTCCTAATACAAAATCTGGCTCATTAAAAAGAACAAATTGGTTTTCTGCTTATAGCAGTTACAGCATGAATTCAAGTTTTTGCCTTATTTAGGCAAATTTTAGCCGTAAGAAAATATTAGTATCGCCAGTAATAAAATGAACTGCGCCAAAGCATTTTAATTATGATCACTCTTTTGGAGAGAGCAATTCAAACAACTTTGTGAAATTATGGAGCGTCCAGTACAGTCAGCAAAGAGGCCATCAGTGAATTTAATTGGGCGGTCCAGTAGAAGTCCTTTCTACTTCACTAAAAACAAATGTTAAAGTTTTGGGGTACGATCTCACTGCACAGTTAATCTGAAATCTTGTACTGTCCAAACTAAAAAACCTCTCATCTGGCTTTGGAAAGGTGTTACGCCCATGTTTACTCAACACTCATTCTCTTCAGGTTGCCACTGAAAAATAAGCCCCCCAAACTGCTTCTGCTCAACATGCTCCAAACTCTGAACTGAAGCAGTAAGCACACTCCAAGAATATCCCTCACCACCCACCACCCCGCCTCAAGCATGTCAGAAACAGAGGCCTTGGAAGCTGCATCCAGGAGCACTCCTGGAGTAGTTACCTTGGTTTATCATGACTTAGGACCTGCCCTCTTTGCAGCAATCAGACTAGCTAAGTCACCCAAAAGTCGACAGCCCTCAAATGTCGTTTCCACAATTCCACTCAAACGTACAGACAAGTTCTTCCACAGTTGACATAAGTAATCAGAAAAGAGCACCTTAGCATGAAGAACTGAAGGATAGGTTCTCAGATAGATATGGCTGGGGGCTGAAACTGGGAGGATACAGTAAAGCAGGTTAAGCTTTGTTTCTGGGAACATTCGCTGCAGGTGCTCAGATCTGGGGGCCTAATCTTCTGTGTGAAAAAGGCAGCTTTAGCATATTTAAAAGTTACCTTAGATATAGCCAAACTTTCCTGGTTTTTCTGAACACCGGGCTGTTATGCTTGATTAAATATCACTTTCATTTAGAGATGCAGTTTGCAATAACAGGTACCTAGGTACCTAACTTTTCTACATTTTTCAGTGGCACTGACCTACACTCTTGTACAACAGTCATACAATCACATTGTGGGGTGTTCCTGGCAATCTCTCATCAAGCCTCCATGACAGAACAGTGCAGGCAAGGATACAGGCATCCATACCAGGATGAAACTCCAATGGTACAAAGCAAACAGGAACATTGGGCTAATAAAAAGTAATGCAAAAGTAGCTTTTGGCTTAAAAAAATGCCTGACCGATTACAAATAGTACCAAGAAATACTGCCTAAATGTTACAAAGCAATTTCAGAGACAATCATTGGAAATATGCACCCTTAATGAAGAAGTGGTAGTGAATTGCTTCCTCCACCCCTTTCTAGGAAGACATGCTGCAGTCATCCTCAGGACAAGTAAGGCTAAATTCAAGGCAGGTCTCTGCCATGTTATTTCTTTTCTCCTTTAAGGTGCCACATATCAACTGTATCATAACTGAATCACAGAAAATGGGGCTGGGGGGATCTTAAGAAGTCATCTCCGGTCCTGCCCAAAGGCAGATCAACTATACCTAAACCATCCCATGGTCAGACACTCTATAAACTTTAAACCCTGGATCTTATAACTGCCTTGTTCTGGATCCCATCATACTTACTGTCTGATCTTCTGGCAAAGCTAGGCCAACATACTTACTGACTAATCTCAGCTAGGCCCTGAGTAATGTGAGACTGAACAGTTTACATCCTCCCCTGTGCCAAGCGCATCACCTCTCTAGTGTTTCACATCAGAAACCAGCCTTAGTCATTTTCTTGGCCTGAGGCTCTATACATTTTGTTGACTTTTGCCAATGCAGAGGCTATTTTAATAAATATTGGCAGGTTTGATTTTAATTTTTAAGCCTCATTTAAAGAAGAATTTTAGTGGCTGAGACATTTGGTTATAAAGAGAAGGGAAGAAAGTACTGAATAATCTCCTGTCAGATGCAGCTCATAGATAAATCTGGCTTGTGTGTGAATTCTAGTGGTTTGCGATCATACACCCTCCAACGTGTTTATGTGAAACGTGTTTTCCCGTTGCACTGCAGTAATTGTTTTGCTGAGCTGGGTGATGGATGGTGGAGAAGGCTGTGTCTGGAAATGTGCTCAGAAGTCGACAGGAAGCTAAGGGGGCCCTTGCCAGGACTTCCTTCCTGTATACGAGGGGAGGAGAGAATGGGAAAAAAACTTGGCTGTCTCATACCCTGAGAAAAGTGCTACCCTTCCAGCTGGATTACAGTAAAAATAGTTTAATCTTTCACAAGATTAAAGTATCCTTCCTCTCTGACTCCTAGCGAAGTAGTAGGCTTAGTGAGGCTCAGACAATTAATTGTATTGAGGTTCTTCTCAAAGTTACAAGAAGCCAAGTCAGGTGTTGGAAGCTAAACAAATGGAGATTGTGTATGAGAGACCTCCAAACAGAGGGTCAACTTTATTTACAACACAGGTGGCAAACCACAGAAATTACTATAAATGATGATGAGACCCTATAGCCTGGTATCCTACCGCTGGACTCTGGCCCATACCAGATGCTTGAGTGAAGGCCTAAAACCTGGCAAAACGCGTATGTGGGACCATCTGCTCCTGAAGAGGGTTTCATCCTGGTGTTTGTTTATTAGAGACTGGGTCAAGCCCAAGCCCTGAAATATTAGTTTTAATATCCTTTCCCAAATGTTGTATTCATTCTGGTAACTTTGTGTGTTCCTGATATCCATGTCAGCATCCCCATCCCTTTTTAAATCTTGTGGAGCTGTTGGCTCAATAAATAATCTGAGTATGCTCGAGCTGTGTTCCACCCTTCACTAAGGTTTGCCTATGGAGCCTCCCCCCGAATGTCATTCTAACACTTCAAAAATGCTGGACTTTCCCCTCACACTGCTGATTTGCCCATCCCTACAATTTCTTGCCATGAACATAACTTTCATATCAACAACAAAAAATACACAAAGCACTGAAGAGTTAAAAGCAGAACTCACTGTTCTTAAATACTACAGAGGGATTTTTTTAGCGTTGCTACCAACTGTTCAATTTGTACGCCGACAGTTCTGGTGTGAGCACTGATTTAGGAAGCTTCCATAGTCTCACGCACCGTGTCAACATACCCTGCTCAGAGCAGGTCTGCCTGCTGGAGCTGTGCCGAGGACCATCAGCACCTTATTTCCAGGAGGTTCCATCTCAACACTACCATAATGAATGAAAATTGTAGAAAAAATTAGACAACCTCCCCCAAACCAAGGCCAAAACCAAAGAAATGGACTCTCACTACTCCTCACAAGCCAAGAAACAGAACTCTGGAACCACAGAAAAGAGGCTGGACTGAGCTCGCACAACCACCTCTACTTATGTAAAAAAGGGAAAAAAGGAGCAATCAGACAAAAAAAAACCTTGCCCAAAACCAAAGAATAGGGAACAATGGAAAGCACCAAAAACCAGCTCTCACATCAGAATGAGAATGGCCCTTTACAAGTGCACAGCTGAGCAGGAGCCTGGAATTTGCAGACACTGCTTTTGGGATATGAGGCTCTCAAGCTTCCTTCTGCTGTAGAGGCTGCTAAGAGATGTGGCATTAGCAGGCTTGGATGACAACACCACACTACAGAAGTTCATCAATAATGAATTGAGTAAGAGATTTGTGATGAATCTTAGGGCAGGCCAAGGAGTATAAAGCTAGGCCTTTATGGGTCATTACGCCACTGTTTATATATACACCATTAGCTCATAAGGTAAAAGACATACCTTTGTATTAGAAGGCTACTAATTGTTGGCAAATGACTAACAGAAAAAAGAACGGTTAATGGGTAATACCTGACTAAGGAATTGTGTAATACATTTTAATTAAAATTAGTATTCTTGTGAGTAGGTGGGGGCTATTAAAACATTTGCCATAATCAATTTTTAAAATCAGAGTTTAATTTCCAGAATTTTGACATCTGACTACAGTCAGAGAGCTAGAATACCCAGCCACCTTCAGGGCACAGTGTAAAATGCTTTTAGTTGATTCAGCACAGGAATCACCCCCTTTGTTTTATTTCTGTTTGTGGTTTAATTTCCTGATACTACATAAACAGGCAAAACAAATACAAAGCAAATCACATGGACAATCACTGATCCGAAAACAGGTTGAGTGCCTGGATAGACTGAAAACTCACCACCAGGTAGTTCGCTCGGGCTGCTCTCCTGATTCATCTTTTCTAGACAGACACAGTATTAAGAAGTTGAGCTAAAGATCTGTAGCCAGAGCTCTTGCTTCTAAAAGGAAAAAAAAAAATGGAGAGTTACCCCATGGGAACATTATAAGCTCTGACAAAGGAAATAGCAAATCTGCAGACTATACAAAGGGACACATTTGATCCTCAGCAAGGTAGGGGAAAAAGGAGTTTGGCATCTGATTTCTCACAGAAACTGCAGCACGTTTTGAAAGGCATGAGCCCTTGAGAGAGGACTTATTAAATCAGCCAACTAAGTAAGACTGGACACTGTCACCTAAGCACATTACACCAATTATTCCCACATGGTCAATGCAGCAGATTGTTGTTACAATTAACAACATTAACTTTTAGGTTCATACTTCACTCAGTGTCAGTTAAGGCCTCATCCCAGATGTCATCAGTTTATTTGTCTCCAGTAACAAAAACAGATACAAACAAATCTACATAGCCTCCAAACAGGAGGAAACAGTTCATCCAAAAACATGTTTGTATTCACTTCTCTGCCCCCATATTTGCGCATCAACCCATTCATTATTACATCTCGATTGTGGTAGAACTGAGAATAGAACCCCAGTCGCCTGAGTCCCAATCCAGTGCCTTAACCACAGCATCCTTCCTGGTGAATCACTACAGAATTGTTTATCAGGAAGGAAATTCCCCCTTGGGAGTACCCAGGCAGCATGTTCTTGTGGAATAGAAATGCCTGGAAGAACACAAATATGCTAGGCAAAGTAACAAGGGACTTTCCATTATTCAATAGCCTGGTAAAAGTTTACATCAGGTGTGTACACTTTGTGTCATTAAGGGTATTAGAAACAGATGAACCACAAACAGCACACAGCATGGAGTACATGGTGCTTCTGGATGGACGCTTGTGCACTTCAACTTGTAATGCTAGAAGACTGCCTATTCCTGGCTGTGTATCCCTCTAATGATGCAACGCTGAGTGTTCATGATCACCTGAAACTATCAAAAAATTATAGCCTACTCCAGCACACATTCCACCCAAACACATATGGGGTATCTTCTAATGGGGTAGGGTTCATGTAAACATCTCACACCGGGATGTTGACTCCCATATGCATAGTCACCAAAAAAATACAAGGGTGGAATAAAGGTTTTTAAATGGTAACAAAATAAAGCACTGTAATAATACTCTGAAAGGGTCATCACTTTGCTACTAATCAGTGCGAAGAACACCCCTGCTGAAGTGGTAAGTTCATGGCCCAAGACGCTCACAGGAACATGGCCTTGTTTAGTGGTCGGACGCAGAGGAAAACAACTTCTGCATTTATAAGCAAGAGTTTTTCAGGTTGCTCCCTAAAGGCCCAGACCACAGTCCCTGACACAAACACACATTTGGGCCAATTCCCAGAACTTGGACAAGATTTCTTTTAAATTCCTTCTTCAATGTAGTGGTACAGGAGTCCCAGAAGGGCTGACTCTGGAACCACAGAAAAGAGGCTGGACAAAATGTTGTGTTACATTCAGATCTATAAAACAGCTTTTAAATTACTTTTTCAACTTTTCCTCCCCATGAACCTCTGTCTCATTTGCCAGCCAGAACCATGAGAACCGCGCTCCAAGTCACACTTTTCCCCATCCAAGACTGCGCTGAAACTCATTTATAGGGTACCAGTACTGTAATGAAGAAGACAAGGCGGGTTAGCAAAGCACCAACTCCTTTCTTAAGGAGAAAGAGAGGTGGGAGCCATGCTGCCAGCCTGGGCCCTCCCCAGCTCACCCCAGTGGCAGTGGGAGACCAGTCCCAGTGGTGGGGTCTGCACTGGGCGTGCTGCGCCCTTTCACCTCCCACCCATGCTACTGGGGCTGCGTAGGGCCTGGTCCCGTCCTGAGGCAGGCTGGCTCAGCCTGAGGAGGTACGGTGGCAGCTGGAGCAGGCAGCACTGGGTCTGAGGGGTTGCCGGTAGCCCCTTGCATGGTGAACATGGCCCCAGGGTGTTCCTGAGGGGTGGCAGTGCAGCAGCTCCAGCTTGGGAGGCTGCTGTTGCAGCCCTAACACTCCCCCTGGGATCTCTGCTGAACTGCCACACCCCAGAAACAGCTGGGACTTCACTCACCACAGAAGGGGCTGGCAGTGGCCCCTCAGACCCGGCAATGCCCGCTCCAGCTGCTACAGCACCTCCTTGACAGGCCCTGCGCAGCACCAGTGCCGTAGGCAGGACAGGGAAGGATGCAGCGTGCACAGCAGAGTCTGCTCCACTGGGAGCAGACCTCTCCTTCTCCCTGGGTGAGCTGGGGAGAGCCTGGCCAGGCAGCACAGAGGGGTCTTGCAGATCTGGGCTGCATCAGCACAAAGGCGGCAGGAGGCACAGGAAGTCCGCTGCCTAACCCAGGATGCCCTAGTAGGGGGGCCAGGCAGACCCACCATGCAGGCGAGTCTCGCTGCTGTGACAGGAAGGCCCCAACCAACCTGTGTGGCATGTCCCTCCCTCCCCGTGGCAGCTGAATCCAGGCACAGGAGAGGTCCACAGCCCCGGCTCCATCTGCAGCCCAAGCCCCTGTCCATGGGGACCAGGGGAGCCCCAGCTTCACAGCTGGGAAGCGCCCCCTAGTGGCTCACTTATGCCCAGTGTCTTTCTCCCGTGGCTCCCCACCAGCTGCCAGGGGCCCACGCAGCACCAGAAACACGGTGAAGACATCAGGGGCCAGAGCTGTTTCTGCCGGAGTTCACTAAATGGTAAATGGTGAGCAATAAATGTCATTGTCATTTAACTGTTTACATCCCGAGTGGAAAGTGCCATTTCTTGGCTACCTGCAGGAAATTTATATTTCCATTTTAGCTACTTCCTCTAAAATTCTGTGCATTGTGATGGAATTTATCATTCTCCCTCTTCTTTCTGGATTAATTTGTGTGCCAGAATAATGAGCTGTCCTAAAATAGCAAATAATCTAGGCCCCATTTTTCACATACTTCTCACGTTTGGACTGCCCATGAGAGCAGGCCTCACCCATTCATTAGAGTAGTAAGATGTTCAAGATCTATAGCACCAGAGCAACTATACTGCCAATGACATCCCCCTCCTGACAGGCAAGAGAAAGGGAAAGCTGCTTGCTGTACAGTACCTGTTTTGAGTTTTCCTCTGCAGCCGTCTGCAGTTTTTCAAGTCATTGGCATTAAACGGACACATCCCATAATTTACAAGTGAAAGATTCTTGGCAGAAAAAAGAACCTTCAGGAGTTTGCTTCCATTTTCACTGAACAGTAAAAATCACAATTTCTCTTCTCTTCTTTTTTCTCTTCATTTGAACCTTGAAGGACTGTTTAAGCTGGCTTCTCTTACATCATAACAGAGAGCAGTAATTTAGGAATGCATGTGAAATTTAGTTCAATTGCTCTTCATGAACAGAGGCATTCTCCAATTTTGCTTTGCATGTCTGCCATGCTGAGTGACTCCGTCCAATCAAGGTCTGAAGAGATGATGGGCAGAGGAGGAAAATGGTCAGAAGTCTCATATGGAGTCTCTGTTTTTGAGACTCTTGCAGAATTTCAGTGTTTTCCCTCTTTGGCAAGTGGTAGTATCAATACTGTTACCATTTTGTGTTTGTGACATCATTATGCCATAGACAGGTGGATGGGTAGTTATTAATAACAACAACAACAACAAGCAAAATGCTACATACATTTTGCAGTAATTGAATCAGTCAATCTGAAGAATGCAAATGATCTGAAGTCAACTGAATTGATGTCTAGGTTATACTCTGATTGTCTTCACTCACCTTATCGTTTATAATGTCCTCAAAATTAAACTGAAGCTCAGGTAAACAGAAACGCTTTTTAACCTGACAAATGTTGGGTTCGCTATCATGTTTCCTTAGCAACAATTGAGGCCACAACAAACACTGCGCTGGGAACTGAAGGCCGTGGTTTCCTTTCAGCAGGGCCACCACACGGAGCCAACGAGATACCGAACCCTGAATTCTGTGCTTGGGAGGCGGGCAGAGGAAAACTGGCATTGTTTTCTCTCTGAGAGTTGGTTAATCTCAGTGTTGCCGACTCTCACAGTTTTATAACAAGCTTTTCTTTAAAGCCCCAGCTGCTGATATGAAAAAACCCGCACAAGGACCTCAGCTTACATTTCCTTAACAAAAGTGAGTTTCTAGTCCCCAGAACTGTGGAGAAAGGCTTCAGAAATGTGATGCGAGTAAATGAAGGGCTCAAAAACCAGCAAGGAAATTAATTTAAAGGAAATAATGTTTTATTTTTTTTAAAAAGATCATTTTTAAGAGAGCATCAGCATTTCTAAGCCAGTCACACTAATCTTAGGGATCTGAATACCCCTTGAATACCAAAATCTACACATGAACCCAGCACTGATGGCTGGAACTAAGGGCGTTTATACACATGCTCCAAGAAGTAGGGGAGCAGACGGCTTTAATTAGAGCAGCTCCAAGAGTCACTCTAATTAAAGCCCCCGCACCGTCTTATGTATCAGCACCCCCATGCTTAAAAACGGTGGCGGGTGCACTTTATCTAAAGCTCAAACAAGTTTTAGTTCAAGTGCCCCCACTGCCATTTTTAAGCACGCAGATGCTGATACACAAGACCCTGGAGGCTGCTGGAGCACAGTGATTACCACACTCCAGCAGACTCAATTAATTGCATCTCACTGCTTGTGTATATAGGGTTAGCATACACCCAGATTTTCCCAGATATGTCATCTTTTTGGGTCCTCCCACCTCTGTCCAGGCAGTTTTTTTAAATATCAGAAATGTCCAGGATTTTGTTTTGCCTCTGCCCTAACAAGGAGCTGCTTGGGGCTTGGGGCAGCAGGGAAAAGGCAATTAGAGGCAGGGCATCACATGCTCTGCGCGTGGACCCAGCAGCTACAGGCTGGTAAGAAAAAAAGAGAAAGAGTGTGTGTGCGCACACGTGTATGCATGTGTGTATGTGCTTACATGTGTGCGCACAGGCATGCCTACTGGTGCTGAGGCTGAAGCAGAGCAGGGGAAAGGGATGGGGGTGCAGTTCTCCAGGGGCATCAGGGAGCTGTGTGGGCAGCAGAGCTGGGGGGGGCAAGGGGCTGTGGGTCAGGAATGAGGGGCACTGGTAGGGCTTGGGGGGGGCAGGGGGCTGTGGGTGAGGGGTATCAGAAGGGACAGGGAGGCTATGGGTTGGGAGTGAAGGGCACCAGTATGGTTTGAGGGGCAGGGCACTGTGGGTCAGGAGTGAGGGGCAGCAGCACCGCTGGGGGGCTGTGACTTGGGAAGGAAGGGCAGGGGTAGGGCATGGGCATATGACTACCCCCCAATCATATACCCCCCTTCCCCCCACAAATGTCCTCTTTTCTGAAACTGAAAATATGGTAACCCTAGGTATAGATCTTAAATAATTACTTGTTAGTACTAAATTCAGTTCACCTTTGCTTGCTTTCTGACCACTTAATGTAAGAGCACAGAAGACATCCAGCACTGCTCAGCCCATCCCAGAAAGTAAGCATGGAGGTATGCACGTGCACATCCTTTTAATATCCTGTCAAAGGTATCTAGGGTCTGATACACCAGGCTTCAGTGATGTTGATTATCTTTGGACTATGCCCTAAACCCTTGTGTTTCATTCTTTTAGTTACCAAGGAAAGGTGATATCAATCTGGTATGCCATGCACGTTAACTTACGATTTCTTTGTTCCATTTAATTAATCAGAAACACATGTGAATGCATATATTATTTCTTATATTGTAGAAAAGTTATGAAATATTAAAAACAAGTTCAAGCTATTCTTAATGCATAGATCTGGCTATACCAAACCCCTATACTTTATATCCTGACAGCAACGGAGCAGAAAAACAACAACCAACACCAGAGGAGGGAAATAAAAATAAAAAAAAGTCTGCAAGCAACGAATGTCTGAATTCTGTTCAGAAGCAGTCAGGGAAGTTTCATTTCTTTATCAATGGTCAGAAATGTGCAGAACTGCACTGGCCCACAGGGAATTGGCCAAGATGCTCATCTCTGACCCATCTGGACCCAGCTTGCACAGCATTCCAGAAAAAAAGGAGTGTGGCAGAGTCTGATGCTCTTGGGGCAGAGACAGGCAACCCTCTCACCCCACCCCCCAAAAACACAAAACTAACAAAACCACAAAACAGTGCTTTACTGGCGCTTGCTTAAGCACAGCACCTGGTTTATTACAATTATTCTCATGGGCCGACCCATAATTTTCTGTCACTGACATGCCTAGAGCATTCAAAAGCAATTCTATTTCTTACTACATTTTTAAACAAATTCCCAGATAATCATAATAGCATTCAGTCAAACAGCTGGGCCTTGGTGGATATATTCAAACAAAATGTAGTTGAAGTTAGTAGTTCAGGTGAACTGAACATGTGCTTGCTGTGTCATGCTACCTCTGTCATTTAAAATTTTAAAAAAGTGAATGACAAAACATATGTGGATATATATCTGAGTCTTATGGGTTACTGGGGCTATCCTTTTAACTCAACTTGATACTAAGTTCACATGCATACTTTACAGCAGTCTGGGCCAACCAGACCTGCCACAGATTAGCCCAGGAGTGGGCAATTATTTTGGGCGGAGGGCCGCTTACTGAGTTTTGGCACGCCATCAAGGGCTACATGACAGGCAGCCCACAGCAGATAAATATTAATTTTCTAAATTTTTTAGGGACCCCACGGGCTGGATAGAATGGCCTGGCGGGCCGCATCTGGCCCCCGGGCCACGTTTTGCCCACCCCTAGATTAGCCCCACATCCTCCCTGCCACTGCTTGATTGGCTGCTTGGCTTTCTGCTTCCTTCCCTATCTGTCACCACGCCGCTTGTTCCCTCCCTGGTTTGCCATGTGCCACACACAACAACCATCTGTGTCCCCTCTGCTTAGTATCACCTCTGTGCATACTTTAGCAGAGACTCTTGTTAAAGGAACACACATTAAGAACATAGAAATTACTGTGTCATCAGATCAGACATAAAATTTGATATCCAGTTCAGGGACAGTGACTTCCGTTTCTGCATACAGCTTGTAGACCCCACTATGATACCAATAATAAATATAACAGAATTCACTATGTGAATCAGTGCCTAACAGTTCATACAATCAGAATCTGAACATCAGAAGACAACAACCACATCCTACATGTTTCAGTCAGAAGCACTGGAATCTCACCACCTCTCTCAAGTAGAGGGGCAGAAACGACAGACTCTGGACCACCATTTCCCTTTCTAAACAGGAAAAATAATTTACTCATGCTACAAAACTGAAGTAACTTTAATGACATGGTCCTTGATTGATTTCCCAGAAATGCAATAAGGAAGACTCATTTCCCAAGGGTGGATAAAGATGATCAAACAAAACCTTTTTTTTTTTTTTTTTTTTGAGATGAGACAAACCCTGCCTTCAAAAGACTAATCCTTCCACAGCTGGGGCACAAGGAGCTGAAAATGCTTGAAGGGTTTTGGCAAGAGCCTTTAGCAATCTCTTTCTCAGAAAATGTGTATTTGCAGGCAAACTATAATTCTTAAAGCATGGGTGAGTCAGAGGAAGGACGCAGTGAAGCATATATCACACAGCACTCTCTTTGCTGTCCCATTCACTCCCGTGCATCTTCTAACTCAGCTCTTTGAAGAAAACGGTTCTTGTCCCCATGGCTTTTGTGTCAGAGCCAAAGACAGCCACAGAAGAAGAGGCAGTCACCATCTCTGCCATCAGGTTCTCCTGCAAACTAACTTTTTGCTTTACCTACAATACAGTTTCCTTGCTTCCTTCCTGAAAGTCATTTTCAAGAGCTGATCAAGAGGAGGTTCATTGCACCTAGGGAAAGGGAAGCTGCCATTGGCCTGCAACCCCCTGACTTCTATGTCATCAGGCTTTACTTACTTTTTGACAGATATCCACGCCTTCGCTTGCCACAACCTCAAAATGCCTGACAGTCCCAACACAGCAAATATCTTACTCCCTGAAAGCCCAGTCCCCACAAATATACTTCTCTTGAGTCACACGCACATCTACATGAGACATTTACTGCAGAGCTGCCTAATTAGCTCAGCAGTAAAGTCTCAACGTCTACACATGCAGCCAACCCTATTAGACCACAGGAAACTAATCAATTCCACTGCAGGTTAGTACTTGTAAATCCTACGGAGGAGTTCTTCAGTGAGCAGCACCATACATGTAAATGCTGATACAGCTGGCTGGGGCATGAGGGTGCTCCAGTGCAGAGGTTGCCTGCTGGCTTGCCCCCACGCTGGAACACCCTGATGCCCCCACCAGCCCCTCTGCAGCACAGTAAGCTGGGTTGGGACGGCCCCCCAGGCTTGCAGGCTGACCCCCAGACAAGGGCTGCTCCAACCTGGCTCAATGTGCTGCAGTCCTAGGCACACGTTCAAACACGGCACCCAGAAGCAACAAACTCCGGTGCAGTACGCACTGGAGTTTATTACTCCATGCTAACAGCACATGTAGATGAACCCACTGCTACTCATCTGGCACTTCCCATCCTCTTCTAAACTCCTAGCTGACTACATAAACTTATTTTTCTCTTCTATACATCCATGCAAAAGTAATAATGCAGCCCTAAATCCCTATTCTCTTCCACTCTCCCTTTCCTTAGGGCAGGCATCCAGCCTGCCAAGTGACTGTATCCAACCCCAAAAGTTGGGGTGTCAGCAGGAAATCACTGGTGCTGGGGGCAAGAGGAGGTGGTACCATTTGGGTCAGAAGTGGTGGTGGATGGGTCTTTTTCGACCTGCGGGGATGTAGGCAGTGGGGTCCCCCAGAGCTTGGTGCTCGGGCCCACACTGTTCAACATCTTCATCAGCAACTTGGATGAGGGGGTGAAAACCACCTTGTTCAAATTTGCAGATGACACTAAGATGTGGGGAGAAGTGGGCATGCTGGAGGAGAGGGACAGGCTGCAACTGGATGTAGACAGGTTACAGGGGTGGGCGGATGAGAGGAGGATGGGATTCAATACTGACAAGTGCAAGGTATTACACCTAGGGAGGAAGAACCAGCACCACACCTACAGGCTGGGGAACTCCCTTCTCATCAGTGCAGAAAAGTATCTTGGAGTCATCACTGATGCCAAGATGAACATAGGCCACCAATGTGGGCAGTCAGGAAGGCTAACCACACCTTGTCATGCATCCACAGATGTATTTCAAGCAGGTCCAAGGAGATGATCCTCCCCCTCTATATGACACTGGTCAGGCCGCAGCTAGAGTACTGCATCCAGTTCTGGGTGCCGCACTTCAAGAGGGATGTGGACAGCATGGAGAGGGTCCAGAGGAGGCCACTCGCATGGTCAGGGGGCAGCAGGGCAGGCCCTGTGAGGAGAGGCTATGGGACCTGAACCTGTTCAACCTCCACAAGAGAAGGCTGAGAGGGGATGTGGTGGCCATCTACAAACTGGCCAAAGGTGAACAGTAGGCTATGGGGGAGTCCTTGCTTCCCTGAGCACTACTGAGAGTAACAAGGAAGAATGGCCATAAGTTGACAGAGAGTAGATTCAGGCTAGACATCAGGAGGCAGTACTTTACCGTCAGGGTGGCTAGGAGCTGGCACCAACTTCCAAGGAAAGTGGTGCTCACTTCTACCCGGGGGTCTTCAAAAAGAGGCTAGACAATCACCTAGCCAGGGTCGTTTGACCGCAACATCCTTTCCTGCCATGGCAGGGGGTCAGACTTGATGATCTGCTCAGGTCCCTTTTGACCCTACCTACTATGAAACTATGGTGGTCCACGTTCAGATCTAGTTCCATTAATTTGGCCTACCACACCTAAAAGGTTACTAATCCCTACCTTGGACACCTGTGATGCACTTTACAGCAGTGTGAGCAGATTCCCCTGGATCTGCTTACACTGCTACTCACAAAATGGCAGTGGGTGCTCTTTAACTAATGCTCAACGCACCAGCTTTAGTTAAGTGATCCTATTGCCATTTTTCAGCATGGGGATGAAGATATATGTGATGCTAGAGTCTGCTGAAGCATGGTAATGACTAAGCTCCAGCAGACTCGATTAACTGAGTCTGCTCTGACGTGCTGTAATTACAACATGTCGGAGCAGCCTCTGTGTACATGTACCCTTAGTGTCCAACACAGCTGCTTCTTACCCTGCATTAACACACAGAAAGGATGCTGGCTCTGGATCCAGCGTGGCAATACAGATCTCTTTTTGTGTGCAAAACAGGCAAAAAGTGAGTCTATATGCTGGCCTCTGGCACCCTCTGCTGGCAAAATTTAGCCTGCTTTTGTCATTCAACAAACCCAACCAACAATCATTAACACAAAAGTACAGGTTACTTAGGATTAATGTGCCATTTCCACTATTCTGCCTACTCCCTCCTTTTGTTTGTGAACACCTGCACAGGAGCAAGTTGCTCTCTTCTAAATATGTGCCACATGTCTTTGATAAAATGACACTAATGGCAGATACCCCTGCCACCCTTGACAGCTTAGTCTATAGAATAACCACCTTCCATAAAAGAAATCTATTTTATGCTCTTTCAGATCTCATTCTTCCTTAGTAGTACCAAATGCCTTTTTTATTTTTTTAATTTCCCATCACCCATACGCAAAAACAAGCCTTGCAGAATCCTACTCTGTCTCAAGATATCTTTAAAAAAAGTGTGCATCAAGCTGATGACTTATAGTTCAGTACTAAATTTGAGAACACAGAGTATAATAAGGCATAACACACACAACTCAGACAGCGAACAACAAAAGGACCCAATGTGTACAACCATGAACAACACATGTCCCCAGTGGCTGGGGGGACACAGCGGTGGTGGGAGCAGTGGGAGCGTGGTGGCAGTGAACGGGGAGCTCCCGCAGATGCCACTGGTGCTGTGAGCAGCAGCGGGGTGGGGGGTTGCAAGCACTAACCAATGGTTGGCAACGGCAGCCAGCAGGAATTTCAGACCGCCCACAGATGTAGTCCCTGCGGTGGGGTGGCAAGCGGCAGGGTGGCAAGCGGCGACTGCCTGCAGGCGCCGCCAACAGTGTCAGCAGCGCCTTTTCGTAGGGGGTGTGCTTGCCATGCTCAGCGGGTGCATGTGCACCTGCGTGCACCCCCTATGCATCACCCCTGTGTACAACCAGAAATGCTCACTGTGAAGGTACAATAATGGAGTGCTCTGCAAACAGCAAATACTAAAACCAAATACTTCTGCTGGAACCAAATCACTGATGCACTACTTCCTGCATATCATATTGTACCCACTAACAAAGGAAAAGATACGAGTTTATTTGTGTGTAACTAATGAAATAGAAACATGCGCTGCTGGAATTTGACAACTTTGGAAGGTTTGGGGTTTCTGCCCTTACTATATTGCTATTCTCTTATATTTTCTTTCGGGAAATTTTTCTATTATTGTACATATTGGCAAGGATGGGGGAGGAAGACTAGTACAGTCCATTGTTTATCAACTGACATGCACAAAGTAGTCAGAAGGCAATTTGCAGGCTTAAGAAATTTTTTTTTGTTTGAAATGCTATTTGGAACATACAAACAAAGTCATAGCTCCCTGAGTTCAAAATCAAATTGTATCACATCTAGTAAAGGCTCTGCACCTCAGCAGGACTAACCCCATGCTAAATGTTTAACTCTGTCTGATATTAAAGAAAAAAAAAGCACTGGATAGCAACTATATATACAAAACTGTAGCCTAAATAAAAATGTTCAGCAATTTCTCAGCAGAGGAAAGTAAGGAGCCATATTGGAAAAACCTTTCCAATCTTCGTTGTAATACACCACAGAAAGTATTCAAAACAACTGCAACATATACAATACTTAAAAAAAAAAAAAACAATTTTAAGACAACCAAGAGCCAAGTAACCAAGATGTTTTTAATAGTAAGATGTATATCCCTCTTTAATATTGGATACAGGCCTAGATTTCTTTAAGTGCTTACAATTCAGCATCTTTGGAGTTCCTTTTTATATTTCACTTTTCTCTACCGTTTCCATTTCTAGAACAGGCTTTTAATAATACTGTCAGCAGAAATCCCTGGGTACTCCAAATGTGATCTCACTACTTCTTAAAATAGTGCAAAAATAATTTTATTTTGACTCTCATAGCATCCTTATGTTTGCTCCCACATGTTTTGGTTGCAAGTTCAGGCACAGGCACTAGAACAACAGTACCGGCCCAGGGGTTTACCGACTGTCAGCATTCAGCTCAGTATTTCATAGCAAAAAATAAACAAATAAAAAAGTTTGATGATTTTCTTTCAGGTTTCTGGTGAAGCCTCATTTATCTTACAAAAACCCAATTTCTCTGAAAGTTATTCTGAACTGAATACCTTTCGCTTATATATTGAATTGGGTAGTTTGGCACTAGTGAATTCCTAACACAAAGACGGTAAGAGAGCATGAAATGAGTTAAGCTCACTTATCTTTAATTGATTTCAGTGGGATCTGGAGTCTCCTCACTTCATGTGATCAGCTCCAAAATGAGTAAGTGTAGTGTACTGGCTTGAGACCACAGCTTTGAAGGCAGAGCTAGAGCGGTGAGGAATCTTAAAAAAAACCACAACACCAACCAGCACAGCTACGCCAGCAACCTCCCCCTCACACCAGACAAGCTTCACAGGCAAAAACTTGTGGCTGGTATAGTTCATGTCTTTCAGGGAAATGATTTATATAGTTGGCAAAAGAGCTCCTGTTGCCAGCAGAAGTGGTGTCTCTGCCATACAGCTGTAGCTTTGGCAGTACGGCGTTGCATTTGTCCTGGGACCAGTTGTGCCTGTGTTTGTTCTAAACAAAAGAAGTCACAGAATTGGCATGTACACACATCACCTTTTCAGTCGGGGTTTAACAAGAGGCTAAATGCACTGCTGCTTTTCTGCCATTGATCCAATGATGCAATCCCAGAACAACCATTCAGATGCACTTTGCAGATACCATGGGACAAACTGTCAGTGCTCCTTTCCCACTTCGTAGGGTTTGTCCTGGGACAACGGACATGCCCCTTGCCTTCACTTGATCTATAGATGCCTGTGTTCTCTGGACTCTTTTCAGGTGGGACTTGAACATGCACCTCACCAAGAGCAGGGCAGCTACAGGGACCCACCGGGAAGTGTGGCAGCTAAAACAGGTATGTAGACTCACTACTACCTGATGTTCAAAAAGAGATGTTCTGGCTGCGTGTTGCCATTTAAACAGAGAGGTTACATACAGCTAAGATATCCCTAGGGCAGTGGACAGCACACAAAGTCAGGCCAAGCCCAACGTAAAGCAATGCAGTGTGGGATAGAAGTGGGAGGACAGCCCGAAACAATGAATGCATATACACAAACCTTAAAGCAAACAGGTTCACTGTGAAATGGAACTCTTCTTGTTCCAATGAGAACTACATACCAAAACTGAAAATACCAAATAATTTGAATTATAAACAGACTGGTTGTAAACAAAGGGCAGTTTAAAGTGAATTAAGTGCAGGTGCTCTGATCTAACTTCCCCAGGGTCATATCCTTCAAGGACATTTCTGTTGTGCCTCAGAGCCTCCAGGAGCAGAAGGAGAATCAAAGGCAGCATGCTGGAAAGAGAAAGCTACAACTTCCTAAAACACAGTAAATCTCCTCTAATGCTCTTGCCATCCACAAAGTATGGCTGAACTGAAATGATACCCCCTTCTTCAAAGCTGAGGGTGGTGAACTTGGCAAAACTAAAACTGAAGAGAGACCTGATTATCACTAGTATATAAGCATGGCGAAAGCAACTGCACTGGGAAAATCAATGGATCTAAATCTCTTTAAGGGTCTCTTTACAACCTCACAAAGTCTACCAACTTGCAGAGCCTATTAACAGAGTGATAAAGAACTGGGCAAGCTTTTTTGACTCGCATCAGAAACCCTCACACTTCCACAGTGTTGGGGGAAAACTCTCACTGACAAGATAATGATTTAAGAGCCATTGATCATTCAGGGAAACAGAACAACTTTTACAAACTGCTGCTGTGCCTCAGAGTTACAGTAAAGTAGCAAGTGAGGTGCCAGCATTGGATTCCACAGGCAAGCCACTTCCATTTGCACCTCCCGACTTTGCCCTGTACAGCATCAAACACAATGTTGGTGCTTAAAATGAAAATAATAAACTTGAGGCCCCCATGGGCACATGCATGAAGATTTGCATATTACAGAGAGTCTTCAAATACATGGGGGAGTAACACAAATCTTTCTGTATTTTCAAATATTTTTAAAAGGGCAGCTGTAGTTCACTCTCTTTAGGGACAGGGACTTTGTGCTGGCGACCCCTCTGCTCAGCCATTTGAAAAAGGAACATTGAGAAAATAAAAGATATTTAAAACAATCTGATCTACGCTTAATCAATGCTTTAAACTTTATCAGTGCTTCCCTCCCACTCCCCCCAGCGACACTCAATGGGTAGAGAGGTATTGTCTTCCACAGTCAGGGTGAGTAAGGACGCTGAAGCACGGCACAACTCAGTTGCTCTGTAAACTCCAGCAAACAAAGAGGCAGCTTACAAACGCTAGGATTAACAATGAAGAAAGAAAGCTGCAACTTCTCACCAACATGGGGCATTTAATCCTGAAATGCAACACTGGAGGCAAGTTAAAAATTCTTTATTCACACCATCTCTGACAGTGTTCAAACCTAGAGATTTTGCTAGTACAGTATTTAAACAGACATCATCCTATAGCAATTAGTTGAATGGTATTCAGTCTGTGGTGACAAACCCCAAAAATGACAAACATCCAAGAAAATACGTTAAGGTGGTACAAAACTAATAATAGTAATAATAACCACGATCCCCTAGTTGAATGCCAGAAATCATAATGCATACAACATAAAAGCTGATTTTCATAAATAATCCAACATTCACATCTGCTCCAAAACTCTTTCATACAGCATATTTGTAGTGTTATTTTAGCCAATACTAGCATGCTAATGAAGAGATGCCCAACAGATGCCAATATACATACACAAATTTATTATAAAACATCTATTTACAGTTCTGTTGCTTTCATATGCATATTAAAATGCTTTCAGATGTCAGTTCTGAATACAGGATTTTTTTTGTCTTCCCTGATACTGAGAAGCTATGGATTAGAGTCAATGATACTAATACCACAATTTCAAGGTGTGATTTTTATTCATACATTTAGCAAATAACAAGCAGGCTTTGAGAATAAACCAAAATTTGAAAATACTTGCCCAACACTGTGTAACCAAGAGGCCACATGGTGCCCACCTGTTTTGAACCAGGCTTTCTGAGGTCTTTGGGTAAATTCAGAAGAAAGACTAAGTGGGAAAATTTACTACTTCTTAGCCAAGTTGATTTTATACTGAGAATCCTTTGGACTCACCACGCTTACCTAGTTGCAACCGACAATCAGTGATCTGGGTTTTCCGTTTCCCATGGATAAAAAAATGCAGATTTTCCCTTTTACCCAAGAAAAATGTAGATTTTCATTTTAATGGAGAAACATGTGGATTTTGCTCTTTTGCAAAGAGCTTTCTGCAGGCTGGCAGAGTGCCAGCCTGCAAGGGGCTGGGGGGGAGTGGGAGGCAGGTGGTCAGGCAGGGGGGGCCATGTGCAGGTACATCACAAGTGGGCGATTATTTCAGGTGGAAGGCCACTTAATGAGTTTTGGTGAGCTGTCAAGGGCCGTGCGGGTAGCCCTGCCCCTTGACAGTTGCCCTGGCCCTTGGTTGCCATCTTGGGACCAGAAGTCCCACCCCTAACCCCTAACCTTTGCCATGGGAATTCCCTCTCCTTGCCCCTCTGAAAGTATGCTTTTTGGGAGGGGAACCAGAAAAAAACCAAATCGTGCATTAAAAGTCAAACACTTAGTATAGTGTATTGTAATTTTATTACAAAAAATATTTTTGTCATGATTTATGTTTGCGTACTATATATAGAAGTGACTGCATAATAACTCAAAAATATATTCTTACTCTTATATATTGCTGGGGGGGTATTAAGTGACTCTCAAGCTAGTATTAGAGAAAAAAGAAGAAAAGGTGTTAGAATCATTCATTCTATTTGACACCTTCTCCTCACACTCGGACTTCTCTAGGTACAACTTCTATTCTAATCGGTGAGGGAGTGTATGCACATGAAGTCATTCAATTAATGCCACTAAACTAATTCGCCTGAAACTTCTGGTGCTCTGTGCCCAACAGCAGAGAGTAGGTGGTCAGTCTAGATTGAAACCAGGAGGGCAACCACCTCTAAGTTTAAAGCCAGAAACTAAATCAAGATTTTATTTGCATTTGGGATAGTGGAGTTCTGGCTCTCCCATGCCCTAAGAAAACACTACACTTTGTATAGCTATATGACAACAGCAATGCCAGAGCCTGCCTACAGAGTGCATGATACCAACTGGGGGGGAGGGGGGGTGACCAAAGAGATGCAACACAGAAAGATGGCACACTTATGACAAAGTTTGGTAACTGGCAGCAGGAAAGACCAAAAAAGGACATATCTTGCCCACCCTTGTAATTGTCTCTTATCTGTGAGGAAGAGAGCCAGGGGCAGATAACCACTCCATAACCCTATAGTCAGTGGGGGCTGAGAGTGGATTTGCAGGCATTGATGCTGCTATCTCATTGTTTAGGCTGCAGTTCTCATCTGGTGTTGTGGTGTGTTATTGTTGATCATGGTTACTATCTTTCAGAGCTCAAACAGTTATGAAAGTGTCCCCGGGAGAGAAGAAAGAGAAAACACTGCTGTAGAGAACTCTCCTACTGTACACAGTGCTAAAACACAGATGCCTTCAGAGCCTAACGTGTTGCCATCCTTTTATCAACCCCTGAGTAATCAAACAAGCCGCTTGTCAAAGGGGCAGTCCTTGTTTGTGTGACTTGTGTCCTGCAAGTATAATGGGATAATCTGCCTTTCCCCAGTTCCTCTAAACAGCTGGGTGATGCACTCTGCCCTGGAAGGAAGCCTCCGCTCATCTGTCACTCTTCTCCATCCAGCAGATAGCTGCTGCTCCACGCAGCATCAGAAGCCAAGCCGAAGACAATAACAGGCACAACAGCAATCAATCTGCTACGAAGCCACTACAGAGCTCCCCAGTCTTTGAGGAGCTGAAAGAACAATTAACAAGAAAGAAGATGCAATTCCTGGATAGGGACGACAATTAAGACTGCATTCATCTACAAACTGCAAAGGAGGATGCTGAAATACCAGGTTTTCCAGTACAGTCTTTTCACTTCAGTATCAAAGGAGACAGAAAAAAGTTTTGAATGATAAATGCAAAGGCCTTAATAAGATGGCGTCAGACTCATGGTTATCTGCATGGTTGTCTATTCCAGCACAGTGGGTTATTAGGCAATTGTTAACGAGATTTATTCAGCCATATTTAAAAAATGATCTTCAGTTCTGAGTTCAATTCCTCAGGTCTGATTTTTCATGGCAGTAATCACACACAATTCCAACAGACTTCAACAACTGCTAGGGTACCCAAGCATATTTGAAAAAAGGCACTCTGCCATTAATATCAGTCATCCATAATTATATGGTCTCAACCCTTTTTTTTTTTTTACCTAAGCATTTATACGCTTCAAGAAATGCAGCCACATCCCATAAAACACAGGTTACTTGGCCTCATTCCTCTAAGCATACCCAAAGAGAACAGAAAACAAGCCTGTTATAAAGGTGCCATTATTTCAACCAGGTATATCAAGAAGTTATAACAGTAAATTTTACCCTTGTGCTTAGACACTGTATCACAAGAGGCAATAGATGCATTTTAGAAGCTGGTAAAATTTGTGCAGTTGTTGTTTTTACACATTTTTTAAAACTGCAGCCATTCCTCTGGCATCCAGATGTCATCAAATACTTAACACATCAAATACTTAACACAATATAAATGTAATTTCCCAGTAAGAAACCTAGTTATACAGTACAACAGAGGAGACCTGTACTGTGTAAAAAGTGGCTACTTGCAAGAAACCATAGTAAACAACTGTGGAAAACCCCGCTACCCATGAAGGAAATATACATTTCTTCCTAATTCCCTTTGGTGGCTGGTTTATGCCCAGAAACATTAAATTTTCTGTCCTTTATATCACCCCTGAACAATTTTACCCACCTGGTAAAAAGTAATGAGTTTTGTTGCACATTCTTTTATGGTCAGGCAAGCAAAATACATACTTTCTATTATAGTTTCATAGTTGGTAGGGTCGGAAGGGGCCTGAGCAGATCATCAAATC
Organism: Crocodylus porosus; assembly: GCF_001723895.1. NCBI lineage: Eukaryota > Metazoa > Chordata > Crocodylia > Crocodylidae > Crocodylus > Crocodylus porosus. The sequence continues at coordinate 1,411,252 of NW_017728925.1, forward strand.
CGACCCCCTGCCATGGCAGGAAAGGATGTTGGGGTCAAATGACTCTGGCTAGGTGATTGTCTGGCCTCCTTCTGAAGACCCCCGGGGTAGGAGCAAGCACCACTTCCCTTGGAAGTTGGTTCCAGCTCCTAGCCACCCTGACTGTGTAGTACCACCTCCTGATGTCTAGCCTGAATCTACTCTCTGTCAACTTATGGCCATTATTCCTCGTTACTCCCAGTAGTGCACGGAGGAACAGGGACTCTCCCATAGCCTGCAGGTTCAGGTCTCATAGCCCCCACTCGTAGGGCCTGCCCTGCTGACCCTTGATCATGTGGGTGGCCCTCTTCTGGACGCTCTCGATGCTATCCACATCCCTCCTGAAGTGCGGTGCCCAGAACTGGATGCAGTACTTCAGCTGCGGCCTGACCAGTGTCGCATAGAGGGGGAGGATCACCTCCTTGGACCTGCTTAAGATGTATCTGTGGATGCATGACAAGGTGCAGTTAACCTTCCTGACCACATTCCCACACTGTCAGCCCATGTTCATTTTGGAATCAATAATGACTCCAAGATCCTTTTCTGCCTCTGTGCTGACGAGAAGGGAATTCCCCAGCCTGTAGGTATGGTGCCAGTTGTTCCTCCTCCCTAGGTGCAATACCCAGCACTTGTCAGTATTGAATCCCATCCTCCTCTCATCCACCCACTCCTGTAACCTGTCTACATCTAGTTGTAGCCTGTCCCTCTCCCTCCAGCATGCCCACTTCTCCCCACATCTTAGTGTCATCCGTGAATTTGAACAGGGTGCTTTTCACCCCCTCGTCCAAGTCGCTGATGAAGACATTGAACAGTGCGGGCCTGAGGACCAGGCCCTGGGGGACTCCACTGCCCACATCCATCCAGGTCGAAAATGACCCATCCACCACCATTCTCTGGGTGTGGCCCTCCAGCCAGTTAGCGAGACATTTGACTGTATAGGCATCAATGTCACAGTCGCCTAATTTCTTAATGAGAATGGGGTGAGAGACAGTGTCAAAGGTCTTCCTAAAGTCCAGAAAGACTACATCCACCGTGACACCTGCATCCAAGGATTGGTGACCTGGTCATAGAAGGCCACCAGGTTGGTCTGACAGGACCTGCCTTGAATGAACCCATGTTGGTTGCCCCTAAGCATGATCCCCCTGCTGGTAACTCGCAGTTGTGCTCCTGGATAATTTTCTCAAGGAGCTTCCCCAAGACCGAGGTAAGACTAATGGGCCTGTAGTCTCCTGGGTCCTCCTTCCTCCCTTTTTTGAAAATGGGGACCACACTGGCCCTTTTCCAGTTCTCTGGCACATCACCAGAGCACCACGAGTGCTGTAAAGCTGTGCCGGGGTCCCGCAATGACCTCTACTAATTCCCTCAGCACTCTGGGGTGAAGATCGCCAGGACCTGCTGATTTGAACACGTCTAGTCCCTCCAAAAGTTCTCTGACTAGGTCCTCACTGTCATTACTATAAAAAATAAGTTTTAAGAATGATGTTATTAAAGAAAGGTTATTATTAATTCTTTTTATAACAGTGGTTCCTAGAGGTAGTATTGTTCAGAGCACTGTATATAGACACATGAGATGGTCTGTCTTGTCTGTTTAGATTTTAAGCTCTTTGGGGCAAGAAATGAGTGGGAGAAGAAACAGACTGCCCAGCCAACCTGCCCAGTATTGCACAGGAGGGATGAGTAGGACCCGAATGTAGGTGTCCTGACACCCCATCCAGTGCTCCCACATCAAAGTGAACAGTCACTAAAACCCAGTAAATTAACTACTTAAAACTGAGCAACTGTATGTGCTCTCTGGTTCCAAACTGTCACACTAAGGCCTGGCTTGAAAATTATTCATATTAAAGAGGGCTTGAATTTAAGGCACAAACGCTATTATTGAATAACCCTATATGCAGACACATTTAATCTGGAATAAGTATGCTTTGCTTTTATCTAAAGTAATTTCTTCTCAAAGCAGATTAAATTAAACTGGAATAGGGTAATCTTATTGCATACTACAAATAGCCACATATGGAGTTATTCAGGAACACCCATTCCAGAGTAGGTATTCTGGAATATATATTCTGGTAGCAATCAGTGTTTAGACAAGTCCTAGTACAACAGTCATTAAAGCCCATTACAAAGAAATGCATTTTCCTCTCAAGAGATGGGCATTGTTTGTCTCTCTTTTAGGGGAAATATATCCCCAAACCAAACCTCAAAGCATAGTTATTTCAAATAAAACAAAAGTCAAAAGGTCCACACTCTCTTGTCTTTAACTTTTATCCATCTGTCACATACTGAATTTGAAGGAGTAACTTTAAAGAAGGTGATATGTCTCTGGAGGGCTTGTTTATCCAGAATTATTCCTAATTAACTCTAGGCATGAACACTTATTCCAGAATAAGTACCTTGGTCATGAATAAATTAGTCCGCTAAAGACACTCATACTCTCACTAAAAGGACAGTAAAGCACTGGTACAGGTTACCGCAAGGGGTTGTGGAATTCTCCAACCTTGGAGGTTTTTAAGACCTGGCTAAACAAAGCATTGACAGGACTAATATAGTTGGGGATGGTCCTGCTTTGAGCAGGGGGTTGGACTAAATGACCTCTTGAGGTCCCTTCCAACCCTCATTTTCTATGATTCTGGAATAAGTGTCTGCACATGGAGTCAATAAGGGATTGTTATGAGGAATAACCTCATATATAGACAAGTCTGTATAACAAATTGCTATAGAGGACGTACTATTTTCCCCATTGAAAATCACAGAACTAAAGCTAAGAAACCTATACACTAAGGGTGCAATGTCAAGATTTACTTCTGTGGACTTCAGTTCATATGGTTTTGCTGATATAACACAGCCTACATCCTTCTTCAGTGAATCTTGTGAAAATTTGGATTTGGGTTCCTCTTACAAAAAGAATCAACTGCCTTCCAGCTGTCTCAGTTCAGTTACTGATGTTTTTCACATGTAGCAACAGTAATGGAAACAGCTATTAGTTTTCAAGAGTTGACAGTGTCTTGCATGAAAGTTTTGGTTTTTCCATTGCAGTAGACCAAAATCAGAACGTAAACAACAGGCAAGGTTAAGAAATTGAGGCATACAAATATTTGGAATATGAAAGTCTAAAACTCAGTGCTCTAAAGCCCAAATGACCACACTTCCAAAAACATTCATAATTAGTGCAATGCTTACCTCTAGAGTGCTGTAGAGCAAGAGCCTGGAATTTAAAGCTGGATGAACAGCCCTGGTTTGAATCCCAGGCTCTCATTCCCCAACACTCTGGAGATAGGAACTGAGCAGAGTCTGCATATTCTTTCCTGAAAGCTAACCTCTGATCACCACTCGCTGGCTGCACACCAACTGCATCAAGAGGCTCAGTGACTGTGGCTCGTGGCCTTGCAGAACCAGTTAATGACCACAGCAATTTCATTTGAGACCAGAAGACACATCATATCCTACATCTGCACGTTTGTTTAGAGTGAAAGACCTGATATTTGTGTACGTGAAGTAAGCAGACAATGAAGGGAAGGGTAAATCAGCACCTGAAGGCTTGACCAAAAAAACCCCTTCGAGCGCAAAACAAGCGAGCTGTGAGGGAGAGAGCGAGCTTTCAGAAGGCAGGGTAGATATGACCTTTACAGACTGATTAAATCAGTCAGAGAGGCATAAGCTTTCATAAGCAGCAATTTACTACTGCTTATCGCTACCCCCTTCTTAGCAGCTGATAAAGTCATTTGCTGCTTATGAAAGTTTACACATCTCTGATTTAGATAGTCATGTTAATCTAAAGTCAGAAAGAAGGCAGGGTAGATGTGCACCTTATAGCCTAACTACTTCTCTCTACTTATAGAGCTTGTAGCCACCATACTACCAGCAGATCAAAAGGCCCAATGTTGATGTTTATGTGGGGAAATAAAGTGCCAGTCCAGGGAAACATACTACCAATGCTAGAACAAGTAGCCACTAGGCACTTGGGTAAAATCAAAAGCAAATTGGTTTAGCTGGTCTTGGTTAGCTTCAAACTTCAAGACAGCCCAGCTTCAAAGAACCACCTATTTCATCTTCACAGGCTAGCAGTCATACTTTGCAGACTGACCTTCTGAAAATCTAGAGCAGGGCTGTCCAACTGGTGGCCGACGGACATGCAGGCCACAAGGGGTTTAGTCTGCAGCCCCTGGCTCCCTTTGGCCACTGCTCCCCTCCTTTCTGCTGCAGCACAGCTGTGGGCTCCAGGCCCCCCTCCATTCTCTAGCTGTCACTTCCTGCCCCTCCCCAGGGGACACGGCAGGGCATGGTGGTGCAGCTCATGGGGCGGAAAGGAGGAGCCATGGCCCCCAGCTGCTAAGTGGACAGCCCTGATCTAAAGCACTAACCTCATGGGTAAGGTAATAGAGTGAAACAACTCTACCCTATTAACACTCCTCTGATATACCAAGAAAAATGAAACAAAGCTACTCAAGCTGTCCTGTACTAAGTCTGCTTCTAGTGTGGATCCGAACTTCTGACCGTCTCTTCAAGGGACACCCGGATTAATCTCATTTCAGGAGAACCTTGTGAGCCATTACTTCTCTACAGAGACGCTTGTCTGACTAGAGCATGGCACCGACGTGCCATTTACAGAAGATAAATGAAATCCAGGAGGAAGTGTGCACAGTAGAAAAGTGTGCATTTCCCCTTCCACCTGGTCTTGGGCTGCTTCAGGAAAAATTGCAAAAGCATTGTAAAATGTTTTTATTTTAGAGTATTACCAAGAGAGACATTACAAAGCCATGCTTGAATTAGCAAATGCTCCTCATCTCAAGCCAAGTTAAACTCAGCAAGTGTAAAGAAGACATCCCAAAAGAAATCTATCAAAGAAAAGCCAAGATGATGTGATCTTAATGTAATTACAAAAATGTTCATATTTGTAACAAAGCAGCTAACAAATTAGCCTTAAGGCTTTTTCCTGCTTTCTCCATTTTCTGTTTTTTCCTCGCCTTCCTCACACCCCCTCCCCAATCTCACCACCACAGCCAAGTTTTAAACAATACACATAGAAAAGCCGTTTTCAGTCTGTTCCTGGAATAGCTAAGTTAATGAGGCCACATGGCATCCCAGGGCACTCTGGAGGGAAGGGTTCAAAATGCTTATTAGTGCAGGCTGTACTGCTTTAAAAAATGTAAAAAATTTAAAAACTGGCTAGTGTGTGTCAGCTTTTCTCTCCTGCTTTCCGAAGAAAAAGGGCATGCAGATTTCTGACCCATATTACATAAAGAATGAAGCAGTTATGGAAAGAGAGAAAGATCTATTTTCTCTCAAAATATAAAATATAAAAGATCCATTTTATCTTCATTTTTGCACATTTTGCCTCTGTCCAAAAATGAAGTTTATTTCCTCCCTATGGGGACCTGTTACCATCTTGTACCATCTATACTTTTCCCAGAGCCTCACAAAGGGATTTTGATTCCAAAAGCTTGCAAAAAAGAACAATTTTCTTGTGATTTCCCAGTTGATCAAATAAAAGGTATCATTTTGGAACCAAGAGTTCTAGTTTTTTGTATGTGCTCTCAAAATATAATGAATAGATAAACAAAAATATCTTGCAAGTGTCAGCAGTGGCAAAAACAAGGACCTGGTTTTCTGCCCTGTATTGTTCAGATGGCAAGAGATCAAAGTTCATGTCACATTACAACACATTGTGAACAGACTTGACTGTACCCAAAGCTCATCTGTTAAAGTGCTTTCAGCCCTTGTGAGTCCCATTTTAGATGGCAGACTGAATATGGTCTACAGGACTCCTACTTGTATCTATGAACTTGTAAGACGCTGGCATGCCGGGGTGGACAGCAGGGGCCTGATCCTTGTGAGAATGCAGCCCCAGCCCCTTCCCTCCCACCCGCCCTGAGGTGCACGTGCCAAACAAACGCTTTTTGCACGCCACACTTTGGCACCTGCGCCTGGGATTGCCTACCCTTGATGTAGTCTTTAAAGTAGTGGCAGCACTGTTTTTACAGGACTCCTACAAAGTGCTGTAGCAAGGCAAAATATAATAATTTACTTTCACATATGAATATCTGCTAAGCTGGCAGCAAATGAAGCAAAGGTAGGTAGATGTCTAAGGCTTTAGCCCAGGCTTGTCCAAAATACAGCCCACGGGCCACCATACGGCCCGCCAAGCCATTTTCTGAGGCCCGCGGTGCTGTGACGGGAAATGAAAGTAAACAGTTTACTTTCGTTCCCACCCCTTGTCCCACCCCCAGCCGATTCCTAATGGCTACTGAAGGGCTGGAGAAGGGACAAGGTTCCCACACGTACCGTGTCAGCTTGACGTTGCCGACACAGTGCAGCTCCTCCCCTCCCCCCTCATTTCACGGTGTCCCTTCCTCACCCCACCCTTCCCTTCCTTATTTGCACGCCAGCTCCTCCCCTCTCCCACACTGCAGGGTTTCAGTTCCTAGCCCCGCCCCTCCTTTCCTCATTTGCATGCTGGCCCCGCCCTGCACCGGTCCCCGCCAGCCGCGTGGGCTGGAGCAGGTCGCAGTGCAGCAGGCGGGCGGGCGGGCACAGGGGGCGCGGATGCTGGCT
>NW_017728925.1:1417918-1435604 GCF_001723895.1 Crocodylus porosus
CGGGGCAGGAAGCCAGCGGCAGTCCCACCTCCCCCCCGTGCCCGCAGACATTGCGTTGGGGGTGGTGAGTCGTGGGCCCCAGGGAGGGAGGGACCCCTGCTGCTTCAGCTGGGGCTGCCCCAGGGAGAGGGAGCAGGGGGGTGTCCCTGCACATCCCGCACCCCCCTGTAGAGTCCCCACATGTCGCCCTGGCTGCTGAGCCCAGGCACGCAGGTGCGGGAGCATCCTCGAGGCTGCCCAGGTGGCAGGGAGGACATGGTGGGGTCAAGCAGCACCTCTTGACCCCTGCACCCCCAGGCCACAGCCGGACTGGACAGGCCACATGAGTGCCTGCTCCTGCTGGCCCACTGGGTGATAAAAAGTTCATGATCCGGCCCCACATTCAAAAAGGTTGGACACCGCTGCTTTAGCCTTTCTGATAAAAGCTTTATAACTTTTTCAGATGAATCTTTTGGAGAAGATCCTCATCTTGAAGAGCACGTGGGCTTGGGGAAAACACTACCAACAGAAATGGCTCAGCATCACCCTGAAAAGGAATCCAGAAGTTGGAATCACACCTGATCTGGCAGAAAGCACCAGAAGCTGCAATAGTCACTCACTGAATTAGGGAACATTGCAGTCATTACCATGTTGAGGGCAAAATCAAGCTAATTACACTAATGAGAGGTGTTAGTCCTCGCTCAAATCTCCTCTAAGAGAATGTAGACTCGTGGGGCTGCTCTCGGCAAGGCATTTGCCCACAGCAGGGCGATAAGGTGAGAAGTCTTACCTGCCCGGGATACTGCTGCTGCTACTGCTACAATAGCAGCATCAGCTCCAACCACAGCAACCCTATGGCAAGGCTCCTGGGAGTCAATCCTGATGCCCTATTCGCTCCCCACCCCAAAGCCCCACATAGTGGGTGGAAGGCTGTGCCTGCCCTAGCAAAGGCTCCCCAGTGGGGGTGAAGGAAGTCCCATTCTGTTTGCCCTCCTCATCCCCCAACTCCCAGATACGGTGGTTGGTGCAGCCTGGCACTCTCCAGGTCCTGTGGCCAGGGCGGAGCAGCACAGGGCTGCCAGTGCTGCAGCAGTCTCCCAGCAGACGTGTTTCTAGCACCTCCTCACAGTCAGTGCCCGGGGCTGGAGTTCCCTTCATCCTGCCCTAGTTACACACTGCAGGCTGGTGTAATGAATTGCATTTGCCTGCCCTTAATTTTGAAAATGTTATTGACAGGCAAAGTTTTAAACCACCATATCACACCTGACTTTGTGACTGCCCAAATTATAATCTGATTTAACATAACTCAGCATTAAGTGTGTACAAAAGAGACAAATGTCACTGTCCTAAAAATACTACTGAACTGTGTAACCTTCACATTCCGGGCCTGTTCTCCTGTACGTTCACAATGTCCCTATTGCAACATTTTTAATTTGGTGAATGCAAAGTTCATCTGAAAGCGAAAACACTGGGTCAAGGCATTCATTTCATATGGAGGCTTAGACAGCTGCAACACCCTCATCTCAGAAATTCACTATTTTACTTCCTCTTCTTTACTTCAAACTTCAGTTCAAGCACTTCCCTGATAAAGTATTATCAGTTACCGATCACTACAACATGCTAAAACTGCATGTTATTTATGATTATTATCAAAGACTTGCTGAAATCTCTATATAAAAAAGGGAATCATTTTCAGCAAATAAATGCAAACACAAAAAGGTCAATCTCCAGACTCTTATTTTCTAACAAAAATTCTGCAGGTTCTCTCTTAGAAAAGTCAAATTTTAAATCTAAAAGGATTTTGCTACCAGACAGTAGCTAATCAAGAGTTCAAATACATGTGAACACTATTTAAAACCCCCTCCCCCTCCTGCTTTTATTAAGGGATTGTAGCTGGATTATTATCCCTAGACCCTTCAAGCATCCCACTGCATCACCCATTTGTAGTAACATAAAGACAGGGCAGACAGGATTCCAACAACATCTGCAAGTTATTTTCCTCCCCAAAAGCAATCAGCTATCCAGCTGATGAGTCTGCAGTGCTATATTGAAGATGAATGCCCACTGATGTAAGAAGAAGACTGATTAACCAGAGAAGTCACTCTATACCCAATCTGGCAAGTGTTCTCTGGCACATAAAAGCAGGCAAGCATATTGAACAAGTAGAAAATTAGAACTAGAATCAATTAACAGTTAAAAGCAATAATCCAGCAGGGTATTTAAAAATAAAAAAAACGAACAAACATTCTCATCAGCTCCTTCTGACTGTCCAGACCAGGAGTAGGCAAAGCACTGGCTGTGGGCCAGATCCGGCCCACCAGGCACTTTCAGCCCGCAGCGCTCACCAATGAATTGTACCCCACCCAACCCTTCCACCCATAAGGATGGGAGCAAGGCATCCAGGTGTACACACCTCCCCCCCCGACCAAACATACCCTATTGTGCCTCGCTCCCACCTTGGTGGGCAGAAGGGCCCAGCCAGCAGACAGCTTCTAGGAGGGGCTGCTGCCACCGCAGCTGCAGCCTCCAGGAACCTGCTGCACTTTCCTGGTCTCCCCACTAGCTCCAGGCATCTAGAAGGGAAGTGGTAGGGGTACAGGCCAAGCTGCAGTGGGGCAGGAACACAGAATGTGGGGCTACAGCTGGCAGCAACACCGACCCCACGCCCAGGAGGCAGCAGCAGCTCAGAGCTCATGTGGGCAGTGTGTGGGTGTAAGGGAGGGTGGAGGGTGTGAGGACCCACCAGACACTCCCCCATAGCGCACAGCCCTGGCAGGTGGCGGCAGCAGCAGCAGGGACAGCACTGGTGCCCAGTGGGGTGAAAGTCCAGCCAGGGCTACGCATCACAGCAAGGGGTGCAGCCTCCACTGGGCAGTCTCTATTGCCAGCACTCCCTGCCATGCATGCACAGCTCCTGCACTCACGCAGCATGGGAGGGAAGCCCCAGGCACCTTCCCCTGGAAGGCAGGAATGGCAGTTGTCTCCAGCATGTAGGGCTTCCTTCCTGTGCCATGGGAGTGCGGGGGTTACGCATGCATGGTGGGGAGTGCCGGCAATAGAGATTGCCCAGTGGAGGCTGCACTCCTCACTGCAATGTGCAGCGCTGGCAGGAGCTGCACCCTGGCAGACCTGCAGTGAGAAAGGGGGGTTCCCACATCTCCCCACCCTCCCTCAAAACCCATAAACACCACACACCTACACCCTGCCCCCACAACCCCATGTACACAACCCCTCAACATACCTTATGTCCCCCACACATCCCCATAGCCGCACCCCCTCACAAAGCCCCACACCCCCCAACCACAACCCCTCCACAATATACAAGACTAAGAATTTATTTTTGAGATAATTATGCAATGATCTCTATATACAGGACACAAATGCAAATCACGACAATTTTTTTGTAATAAAATCAAAATATGTTATAATACGTGTTTGACTTTTAGTGCATGATCTGTTTTTTTTTCTAGTTCTAAGATGGCAACCCCCACCTCCCAAAAGGAGTATTTTTAGGAGGTAAGAGAAGGGACTTCCGGGGGTAAAGGTCAGGGGGGTTAGGGGTGGGACTTCTGGTCCCAAGATGAAGACCAGGGGGTGGGGCTACTACCAAGGGACAGGGCTACCGATACAGCCCTGGACAGCTTACCAAAACTCATTAAGTGGCCCTCTAACCAAAATAATTCCCCACCCCTGGTCTAGACTACCATGAGAATTAATTTTCTACAAGCAGCAAAATTATTTCAGAAAAGGGTAAAGAACCTGAAATTTAGAAGTTTCAACAAGACTCATTCAGCAAACACAATTATCTCTCCTCTTACTAATGAAGGAATTCAATTAAAAAAAACTAGTTTGTTGGAGAGAAGGCAAATTTGGATAAATAGCCTGAGTCTGCAAGACTTAGGAACGATGTACAGTCTTATGATCAGGGATCTGGGTTTTCTGTTTCCTACAGGAAAATGGAGTAAAACATGGATTTTCCCCCTTACCAAAGTAAAACACAGACTTCTCATTTTAGTAGAGAAACCCACAGATTTTGCACTTTTGCAACAAGCCCTCTGCAGAGTTGCAGCCTGGAAGGGGCTGGGGGGAGCAGGAGGAGGACAGTAGGGCAGGGGGCGTCATGAGCACGTATACACACATGGGCGCCAGGCAGCCTGGAGAGCAGCTCCTGCAGGTAAGTTGTGGGAGGAGATTGAGACCCCCCCATAGTGAGGGAGGCTGGGAGTTGGGCAGGGCTGGGGCTTCTGCCCAGGTGGGCGGTGCATGGGGCTTGGGACCTGGGGCTGCAATGTGCAGCCACAGGGCTCCAGCGGGGAGTGGGACAGGGCTGTGGGCAGATCATCCAAGGGCTGGGGAAGCTCTGCACCACTGCATGCACTCCTGGGGGGCAGAGAGGTCCCTCTGATCTATGCGCAGGGTGGGGGCAGATGTGGGCTCCCCACTGCAGGCTCACTCAGGTCAGGCTCCCACCCCGCTCCCCGCCTCTGGGGCCTCCACAACACAGCAGGTATGACCAAGTGCTGCAGGGCAGAGCACAACCTCACAGGAAAGCTGCTTGCCACTGCAAGCTCTGCACTGCCCTGGTGATGCCCCCCTGTGTGCAACCCCACCTCATGGCCTCTGCTGCCCCCGTTCACACAGGACAGTGCAGAGCTCACAGCAGCAAGCAGCTCTCTCCTTCAGGGCATGAAGACATCCATCTGCTGGCCTGACCTGTTGGCTCAAGAGGTCTGCTGCCCGCCAAGAACTTGCATCTGGGATGTCACAGAAAGATTGCTGACTCATCCAGCCCTCTGACTACTATCCCACACTGTTAATTTATGTGGGCACTAATGACACTGCCAGGGGTGACTGAGCAGTTCAAGAGTGACTATATGGCTCTGGTTTCAAGAATGGAGAGGAGAGAGGCCCAGATGGTGTTCTCATCGATCCTCCCAGTCAAGGATAAAGGTCCAACTAGGAACAGGCACATCCTGGAGATCAACACATGGCTGTATAATAATATCAGCAGCAGGGCTTTGAGTGTCCTCATGTATGAATTTGCTAATCTACAGAGGAGGGCTTTAAACTGGGTCCACTGGGGGATGGAAATAAAAGCCCAGAGGTAAGTAAAGAGCTAGGGGACCTGGATAAAAAATGTAAGTGAAAGCAACAGTTCTGAGGGAGAAGATAGCACAATTAGGCACCTGAAATGTTTATATACTAATTCAAGAAGTATAGGGAATAATTAGGAAGAACTGGAGGTCCTAGTACAATCAAGGAATTATGATGCAATTGGGAGTACAGAACCATGATGAGATAGCTGACATGACTAGACTGCTGTCATGGATGGATATAATTTGTTCATAAAAGAAACTCAGGGGGAAAAGGAGGAGGTGTTTCCCTATATATAAAGATGTCCATGTGCTCTGAGGTACAGTATGAAGTGGAATAAACATCAGAGAGAAGAGCAGCAGGGGTATATGTCATGGTGGGCATCTCCTATAGACCACCAAACCAGGAGGAAGAGAGGGACAAGCCCATCTTTAAACAACTGGCAGAAACTTCCAATGAACCTGGTTATCATTTACCTTCAATTATCAGGACATCTGCTGGGAGGGAAATACTGCAGTGTACAAGCAATCCAGAAATGTTTGGAGTGTATTGGGAATAACTTTTTTTATATGTCAGAGGACACAACGAGGGGCGGGAAGTTCTTCTCTATTGATTACGAACTGTGAGGAACTTGTTGAGAATGGGAAGGTAGAAGGTAACTTTGGTGACACTGATAACAAAACAATATTGTTCAAGATCCTAAGTGGAGGAAAGAAGGAAAGCAAAAGAATAAAGTCACTAGACTTTAAAAAAAAGCAGACATCAACAAACTCAGAGAACTGGTAGGCAGGATACCCCAAGAGGCATGTTTGAGAAGAAAAGGGGTCCAGGTGAGCTAGATGTACTTTAAGGAGGCGCTTTTAAGAGTCCAGAAGGAAACTATCCTGATGAGATGGACAAACAGAACGTGCAACAGAAGACCACTAAATAGTGGCTAAATAGTAATTTCTGCCATGAGTTGAAACTCGAAAAAGAATCCTACAAGTGGAAACTTGGTCATATGGGAAAATATAAGAGTATCACATAGACCTACAGGGAAAATCTTAGGAAGGCCAAGGCACAATCTGAGCTGCAACTGGCAAGGGACATAAAAGGCAATAAAGAGAGATTTTGCAAATATGTCAAGAGCAAGAGGAACAGAAATAAATAAATAAATAGGGACAGCTACCAGATGACAAGTGCAGTTGGCAGCAAAGATATGGAAGGAGTCTAACAACCTAGAGTAGATGCAGAACAGCTTGGGGATTCCTTGGCAAAGCCAGTTACTTTCAGGTCAGCAGGGCCAGATGGGTTGTACTGTAGGGTACTGAAGGGATTGGATAAAGTAATTTCAGAGGCATTAGCTATCCTCTTTGAAACCTTGTGATGATTGGGTAGGGTCCTGGCTGATTGGAAAAGGACTAATAATAGTGCCCGTCTCTAAGAAGGGGAAGAAGAAGGATCCAGGATATTAACAACCAGTCAGCCTGACCTCAATACCTGGAAAGATCATGGAGCAGATCCTCAGGGAACCCACTGTAAAACATCTAGAGAAGAACAAGGTGATCACTGATCAGGAACAGCCAGCATGGATTCACCAATAACAGTGTCATTCATGTCTGAGCAATCTGATTTCCTTCTATGCTAAGGTGATAGACGCAGTAGATGGGAGAAGCCAGTGGCTGTGATATACCTTGACTTCAGCAACATTTCTGACACTGTCTTCCATGACAGTCTCATTTACAGCTAAGGAAATACTAGATGAAAGTACTGTAAGGTAGGTACAAAACTAGTTGGATCACCATACTCAACAAGTAGTCCTCAATGGCTCAATATCTAGTTGGAAGTAAGCATCAAGTGGGGTTCCCAAGGGCTCTGTCCTGGGTCTAGTATTATTTAATATCTTCATTAGTGATTTGAATGATGGGATTGAATGCATACTTAGCAAATCTACAGATGACACCAAGATGGATGCAGTTGCAGATGCTCTGGAGTGTAGGACTAGGGTCCAGAATTACTTGGATAGACTGCAAACATGGTCTACAATTAACCACATAAAATTCAACAAGGACAAGTGCTACGTCCTGCATTTAAGACAAAATAATTGCATGTATAAATACAGATTGAGGAATGACTGGCTGGGATGCAGTACTACAAAAAAGAACCTGGAAGTTACAGTGGTCCATACGCTGAACATCAGCCACCAGTGTACTCTTGTGGCTTAAAATGCCAACACTATACTGGGTTGTTCTTCCAGTCTATTCAGCACTGGTATGGCCTCACCTGGAGCACTGCATCCAGTTGGATCCCACATTTCAAGAGGGATGCAGACAGACTGAAAAGCAGCCAGTAGAGTGAGCAACAAGTTAACACAGACCTAGGAAGCCTGACTTTTGAGGAAAGGGTCAAAGAGCCAGGGTTATTTAGCATGGAAAAGAGCAAAATGCAGAGAGATTTGATCAAAATCTTCAAATACCTCAAGGGAAATTACAGAGAGGCAGAGATAGACTTCTGTCTGTGGCTGCAGGCAATAGGACTAGGAGCAATGCAGCAGAGAAATTTAGGTTGAAGATTAGAAGGAATTTTCTGACTATACGAGTGGTCAAGAATTGGAACAGACTACCTGAAGAAATTGTGAAATCTCCATCCCTGGCTACGTTCAAGAACAGGCTGGATAGGGACAGACACTTGGCTGGGATCCTTTAGTGAGAAATGATCCTACCTTGAACAGGGAGGTCCTTACAGCCCTACTTTCCAATGATCCTATTATGATACTTAAAAAGTAATCACATCTAAAACTAAATATGTAGGGGAAAAAAAGATTTCCTACACTGTAAAAATAAATACACATAATTCTGTCCAAATGTTAAAATTACCAATGTCTTAAAACCGCAACTAACTTTTACAAATCTAATTTAGCATACAATTACAGAGGCACCACTTAAAAGACAACAGTTAAATATGTTAAGAATAGCTTTGCATTGTCTCCAGAAACAGAAAGAAGAGTGCTCAGTTTTATTCAAAAGAACTATCACTCAAAACATTGTAGGTTAGGGTAGCCAGAGCCAGCATACAACTGAATCATATGGCAGGGATCAGAGGTGAATTCTTAGGATAGAGCTGAAACTCCACAAGAAAGCAGGGTTCAGGCACCATGATTTAAAGCTATTAACAAAACCCCTCCAACTAAACTGATTGCTTTTTGAATCAGGCCCAAGGAAAAGTCCTGATTTCTCAAACTTCATCTCTTTCAGTTTCAGTCAAACTGAGAAATAGGGAAAGGAATTTACTGGCATAATAGGTTGATGATATTACTAATATCTGGCCTTATTGTGCATACCAGTGGATGTTATTTCATAAGTACCACCCTAGTTGTCCTACTAAAACTGTTACTGCTTCCTATACCCATGAAATGGGAACACAGTGAGACCCACAGGCCTAGTAAAAATATAAAGTAGGATATTTTGTCTGGAAAACAGACCTAACACATTCAGTTGGAGCTTTAAGTGGGAAAGAGAGAGTCTGCATGGAGTTAAGTGCCAGCATACACAAAAGAGGGAGAATTTACTACTTCACAAGAATGCTTTCTGAAGTAGTGCTGAACTAAAACCTTCAACACCACCATCATCTTCTGAATCATTTAACAGGGAGGGATATCAAGTCTTCAAATCAATGCAACAACAAATGTGGTACTATTTGCAAGGGGTACTAATAAAACTACTGTTACTCCCATTTTACTAATGGAAAGAGGATAAGGCAAAACATTTCTACAAATTGTGTGTGGTCAATATGAAATGCTCACACTGCAATTTTTCAGGTAGCATTACACTGCACTTTAATATATTCAAGCACAGGTTGCGTTATCTTCAGCAAAGAAGGCCCTACGGTTTTAAACAGGGTACTCAGAAAATGATGAGTACAGAATAACTGATGAGCACTGAAAAGTCTGATTTACTTGATTTAGCATCCCCTGGGAACCCCAAGGCAAAGCCAGTACAGAATTAAATTTTTGGAAGCATCCAACCATTTTAACTATAAGACCCTCCTTTCTTCCTCACTTTTCACTGCACAGCTTTGCAAAATGAGACAGGGCCCTATAGCCAACAACTTTCCAACCTAAGAGTAGATCCATCTGCTACAATTAATGAATTATGATGCCTTTGGAAAAAAGTGTGATCATGGAATTAAAGAATGCATCACTTGATATGCAACACATTGGAAATGCAAATTAAGGTAACACAGGTATCCTTATTTCTCAAACTTCCTAACTTCTGAGATTCTGACTTGGCACTCTTAATGTTCTTAGAACAGGAGTGTGTGCATGAATGAGAGAGAAATAGAGAAAACGCCCAGAAACTCTATAAACAGAGTGAAGGCTCCCACTCTCCTAGGCACTATACAGAATACAGCATATTCAACAATCCCTGGCTTAGCCTACACATTTAGGCCTCTATGCACTCTCTCTCTATATCCCTAGATGAACAGTGGCAAATGCACTGTATCAAAAGAAAAAGCTTCACTGCCCTACTTAATTTTTGCATGCTATATGTTGCATTATTCATGCTTTCAGGAAAGACACAGGTAAAACAAAAAAAACAAAACTCTGACTATATTTTCTTCAAAGAGCCTGTCTCAGAAGTCACAGTCTTAGTCCTAAGGGCTAAATACATATTTAATTCCAAGCACATGGAGTAGTCCTATTGTGCTTAAAGTTAACCATGCACTCAAGTGCCTTTCTGAATCAAAGCTTCAAAAAAGACACAATAAGAAGCAAATGGAGAACAGGATATCCGATGACAGTAAAGGAGAAAAAAAAAGTTAAAAGGCTATCTCTGTAAAGAAAGTTCTGCTTTCATATCGTTAACAGGTTCTCTCTGTTTTCTTGTGTTCATTTTTAAGACATGAACAAATAAAGAATGGTATAGATACCAACTGTGATGAACTGGGAAAGATATGCATCATTTTTTACGAAGACAATGCATGGGTTGGTGTATGTGCGTGTTTACAATGGGCCACTTGCTCTAGAAATAGATCAAAAGAGGCTGTTAAAGAAACCAAGCAGGAAAGGTAGAACAATGACCAAGATAAGAAGCATCCCAACTAACAGGCCACTGCAGTAGCTGGACTTTATACACATGAAGAGGCAACTCCTTGGTCCCCACCCTAGTTGTACTACCAAAGCTGAGAAGGCAGAGATCAAAGGGAACACTAAAACGTTAGAGGGCCCTGGAGGAAAGGGACCCTCAGCAAATACGAGACGCTAGCACAAACTTATCGAGACTGTGAGCAGAACACCCTCAGCTAGAACAAGAGGCAATCTGGGCTGAGGGAAATTCACACATTTGACAAAGACAGATGTAAGCGTAAGACCTATGCATGCAAGCTTATTATGGTATTTACCCTTTGCTCTATGTGCATTTTACCTTTGGAGGAATAAATAAATAATGCATTATTTTGGAGATGCTGATTTTGAGTTATTTAACTCAGAGGTGTCAAAGATGCAGCCTGCAAAGCCTGATCATCATCTTGCCTCAAGTGTTCTCCATGGGTCTTGGAACTGATCCACAGGCAGCATGCAGGGCATGCTGGACGGCCACATACACGATACACGGTGCCTGCTCCGGCCTTGCTTCCTGAAGCAGTGAAGCAGCCTCCACATGCAGCACCGTCCCAGAGTGGCTGTGTGCCATTCCGCTGTTCGGAGGCCATGCTGCACGCTGCAGTGGTCTGACCTGCAGACCAGCCCTCTACCACTCATCCAGCCCACAGGTCGAGATAAATTTGACACCCCTGTTTTAATGCATTGGCCACAAGTCCCTAGAGCAAAATGGCTGACAGGCACCAAATGCTGGGAAATAGGGTCTGTGGTCCAAAGAAAAGCAGTTGGATCAAGCAATTTTACAGAGAATGGAGGTGCAGACAGTCCGGCCTGATGCCCAAGGGGATCTTTTTGGAGGGACTAAAAGTCCACATTATTACCATGGCAGGATAAACCCTACCAGCTAGGTGTCCTGACCCAATTTTAAAGCAAGTATGAGTGACACAGCAAAATAAATGATTGGCCACTTAAAAAGAAATTTTCTTAATTACTTAATGTCTTAGTTGAATAAGTGACATTATACTTAGTGGTTAAAAAAAAAGGGTTACCTGGAGACAGAGTTGATCATTACTCTTTAATTATTCTGTACTACTATATACATTCCTGTAGCTTCATCTTTACTTATGCAGTTTATTATTACCTTGTCAAATATTTGGTATAGGAAGTTTTGCTTTATCTGCTGCATGCTGAATACTCTCCAGATATCAGCAGCAATTGTCAGAGAAAAAAACAACAGATGAAAGAAAAGGCAGTGGTATATTGCTGAAGCTAGAAGGAGTGGCAGAAATGTCATGAAAACAGCTCCTACCATGCAGCAGTATTAATTTTAAGCACTCACAAACCTTGTATCCAATTTGAAGGACTATGACTGAGAAGAAATGCAAACTAAAGCAGCTACTACCCACAACTCATCAAAAACAAAATGTAAAGATATAAAGGGAGTTTCTTTTAGCCACCTCAAAAATCAAGGTTAAAACAGTAACTAATTTTTTTATTTATCTTGATTCTCTGCGCTGGTCCGGACCTGCAGGGAGTGAACCAGAAAAGTCAAGGCTGAGACTAAACTCCAACTGGCTGCACGTATCAAGGACAATGCAAAGTCCTTTTTTAGATATGTGGGGAGCCGGAGGAAAAGCAAGGGTAACACTGGACCCCTGCTAAAACCATATTGGTCAACTGACAACTGAAGCCCAGGAAAAAGCCAACCTGCTCAACAAGTATTTTGCGTTGGTTTTTCACCAGTCCCAAGAGACGGCCCTGCTCAATACAGTACGGGATGGCCAGGGTGAGGGACAACCGTAACCCTTCATCAATGTTGACCATGTGAAGGAACACCTTGAGAGGTTAGACACCTTCAAGTCAGCTGGCCCAGACAGCTTACACCCTAGGGTATTTAAGGAGCTGGTATGCATCATAGCTCGGCCACTGGCACGGATCTTTGAGAACTTGTGGTGTTCAGGCGAAGTGCCCGAGGACTGGAACAAGGCCAATGTCATGCCTATCTTCAAGAAAGGGAGGAAAGTACATCTGGGGAACTATAGGCCCATCAGCCTGACCTCCATCCCTGGGAAGATCTTGGAGAAATTCAAAGAGACCATTCTTGACAAACTGGCCGAAGGCAACTTTTTGAGGGAAAGCCAGAACAGGTTTGTTGCAGGTAGGTCTTGCCTGACCAATCTCATCTTCTACGACCAGGTGACATATCACCTGGACATGGGAGAAGAGATTGACTTCATATATCTAGACTTTAAAAAAGCTTTCAATCTGGTATCCTATGATCATCTTACAGAAAAACTGGCCAACTGTGGCCTCGGCTACATCACAGTCTGCAGGCTGTGGAATTGGCTTCAAGGTCGGACCCAGAGAGTGGTAGTTGAGGGAAGTCAATCATTGTGGTGTGCCGTGACCAGTGGGGTCCTCCAAGGCTCCGTCCTTGGGCCTATCCTTTTCAACATCTTCATTAATGATGTGGACATTGGTGTCAGGAGCGGATTGGCCAAGTTCGCTGATGACACCAAACTTTGGGTAAAAGCACCCACACCCGAGGATAGAGTGGTGATCCAGGCCGACCTTGACAGGGTCGGAAAATGGGCGGACAAAAACCTGATAGCCTTCAACTCCAAAAAATGCAAGGTACTCCACCTTGGGAAGCAAAACCGGCAGCATGCTTAAAGGCTTGGCAGTGCTACCCTTACTAGCACCATGGCCGAAAGGGACTTGGGGGTCATGATTGACCACAAGATGAATATGAGCCACCAATGTGATGTTGCAGCTGGCAAAGTCAGCAAAACTCTGGCTTGCATCCATAGATGCTTCTCGAGCAAATCCCAGGATGTCATCCTCCTGCTGTACTCGGCTTTGGTGAGGCTACACCTGGAGTAATGTATCCAATTCTTGGCTCCGCAATTTAAAAAGGAAGTGGAGAAGCTTGAGAGAGTCCAGAGGAGAGCCGTGCACTTGACCAGAGGGCAGGAAAACAGACCTTATGAGAGGCTGAGAGCTACGGGACTCTTCAGCCTAGAAAAGCGCAGGCTCAGGGGGGACCTGGTGGCTACCTGTAAGTATATAAGGGGTGTACATCAGGATCTGGGGGGACGCCTGTTCACCAGAGTGCCCCATGGGATGACAAGGTCAAATGGTCACAAACTCCTCCAAGACCGTCTCAGGTAGACATAAGGAAGAACTTCTTTACAGTCTGAGCCCTCAAGACCTGGAACAGACTGCCACCAGAGGTGGCACAAGCATCTACTCTGGATTCCTTCAAGAGTCAGTTGGACTTGCTGGGATCCTGTGACCACAGCTGACTTCCTGCCCCTGGGCCAGGGGGCTGGACTCGATGATCCTCCGAGGTCCCTTCCAGCCCTAACATCTATGAAATCTATGACATTTACAAGATTTTGCCGAGAGAGCTTTATCTACAAAAGCTGGTATCTCTTTCTAGGAACTCCTGACAAAGTAGTTGTTTGCATATCCTGATTAGCGCACACATGCTTGGTTCTCACGCACAACCTTATGAATAAGCTGCAATCTTGAGTGAATCATATGCTTATGGAATTCATAAGCTACAAACTGATGAAACGCACCAGGAGCTAAAATGAGTTTCCGAGAATAAAAACAGCTGGTAAAGAAACAAAAGCCAAAAATTCTCTCGGCTGCTTGCTTTAAAAAAACAACAACAACAACAACAAAAAACCTTACGGCAAAATGAAAAAAATCTGTTTGGAACCCAAGTCGTCTCTAACTGAAAATGTGGTGTCTAGCCTAAAAAACAGAGGCTGCTGGACACCATGCCAATATGAACAGGATTCCCATGGACCTGGTGTTTCTCAAGCCCTTAATGTGGTTCAGTTCAGGCAAGTGGTTTTAGGATTCCCAGTATAAAATCTACAGTGTACATCTGCAATTCATCAGAGTTCCTTAATATTTTTTTTAATTTCCCCAACAACGCCAAATCATTTTATAAGCCCTTGCAATCCAGTCCTGATCACTTACTCATCCTGCAGGAGTCCCTGCTTCCTAAAAAAGTGCTCCCTTTGCACCAGTAGCCAAGATGTGCATTTCATCAGCCTGGGTCTGCCAGAATCAACATAAACTACCTGATAAAAGTAATGAAAATGTTTGGCAACTCAGCATTAGAAATTATGAGACAGACGCTGGGGGCGGCAGGAATTGTATTGTATTCTATCCTAGAATGCAATCCAATCCATTCCTCCCATTTCCTACAGGACTCTTCACATTAAATTTAAGGAGATTCTTATGTTAAAAGGGTTATATACAATTATCCATTTCCGACAGAGGCGGCTTGAAGTAAATGGTTTTAAGCTTTATCCTAAAGACAAAGTGAAATGCTCATCTAACTGCTAAGAAGAAATTACAGTGGCTGGAACAGCAGGGGGTAAAATGTCTATGGCCAGGTGCCAAAAAATTAGGCACACAATGCAAAAAGTACCTTCACAAAACTCTTAAAAAACAAGTAAATAATTATTAAGGCCTGGGCTTAACCATTACAATCTTTTGCAGTAATGGAAGACAAGGCTGTAGTGCCATGAGAACTACAGATACTTCAGCATTAAACTCAAGGGTTCCCCAAAAACATTTAAATTAGATATATGTTCTACTGGTTCAGGAGTTACTCTTAATTGCACTGGCATTTTTGTAATGTTCCTCCTTTTATCATCGCAATGCCTTGAACAGAAGGAAATCTGGTCCTGTAGTATAAAATGTCTATGTTCCCAAGTCCATCTTGTTTAGGGTGCCAGTATGCACACAGGTACAGCACAGCGAATTGCTGTAACAAAGTACAAACAAAAATGTATTTGGGAGTGGTAAGGCTGATGAAGATGTTTCCTCCTCCATTCCAAGTTGTACATTTATAAGGAATTTTTAAAAACCCTCACACTCCTCCTGCTGCCATTACTCTGAACTTCCTGGCAATCTTCACTATCTTAAGTACTATTCTACATCTCCCATCCAACATGTACACAGGGCTACTGAGAGGGTCAGCATGGAGACATGGGATGTAGCTGTTTTCTGTGGACTGATGACACCTAACACTATCTCTGTCATCCAAATAGGACAATTTAAGTTCAGCACTAAAACCATGTCTAGTTATGACTGAGGCATGGAAGAGAGACTGCCGGTTTAAATGCAACCCAGACAAAACTGGGGAGGGGGGGCCACGATGGGTTTGAGGAGAGGTGAAGAGGGTGCTGGTAACATGAGCCCCTTTGACTGAGGTACCAAATCTCCAGTGGTTACAAAGGAAGATTATTCTAAGCCCCTTCTGCTGCCAGCTAATCACTCATAACCTGGCCCCATGCCATTCTGTATGGACACTACCCAAATGCTGGATACCACATGTTTCTACGTTCACTAAGTCCGGGTTGAGTTTGGTCATAGTTTCTAGCTTTGGGTTTCTAGGGCATGTTCCCAGGCCCAAGCCTCTTTTCTTGAGCCCGTCATTGGAATATGGGTTAATGAAGCAAAGCCAGTCTTCCCTCTGAAAAAGGTCAGACCACCCACTTCTCCCCAGCTGCTTACACACACTCTCCCCAAGTTAGTTTTTGCTGTGGGCACTCTGGCTGCTAGTTTAAAACCTTCAGGGACCACGTAGCAGGGAGCAAGAAACAGAGGTTTATTGAAATGTTTCGACCACAGTTACTTTACTCGGAAAACATTTGAAAGTTCCTGATTTCTGAAAGCAGCAAATGTTGCAACTCACTCCCAATCTGATCTCATCCCTTCTTCAAGTCCCAGGTTTGTCAGTATTTGGGATAGGCAGCAACTCACTCTCCTGCCCTCTTTTTCCCCATTTCCTGGCTGAGAAGCTGCAGGTCCATCAGCCATGCAGACACTTCTGTTAAGATAACCTATCCTTTTAAGTGGCTGGGCTGACAGTTAAGGACAATGATCACAGATGCCTTCCAATTGCCCGATGATGGCCCCTCTTTTGAAAGTGTCAAATGCCCTCCCTAGCCAGAGATGCCTATCTGGAATGCAGTTCAGTAGCTTTGCCTTGGCTGAGACTAAGTGTGCTCAGCACATAACACAGAACAGAGGATGTAATAGAAAACAAAGCCTATACTTTCATACGGATATATGCCAACTTCTTACAGTCGTGATAATATAGCAGTAATCACATTGCTTTCCCCCTCTCTCTCTACCTCATCTTTACCTGATTGGGAGGCTGTGATCTTTTGTTTTGTCTGTTGCCATTTTCAGTGTAACCCGCTGTAACAGGGAACCCCTGCCCCTCCTGCTAGGAAGAGGAGAGAGAGGGGAAGTGTAGGAAACCTAAGGGCAAAGTGGTAGCAGGTAGTAAGTAGTAGCCAAGGTGAGTTGAGACAAGGCTGAGCAAAGGGCAAGCCACTGGATCACATAATCAGACCCAGGGTTTGGGACATATTAAACCCAACCTCTGGCCACAGAGAGGGCAGTCTAGCCCAGGCTGTTGCAGGACACAGAGGTCCCAGTAGACCTGGCCAAAGATTGGAGTTAACCAGCCCAGGAGACGTACCTGGAGACCCAGAGGGGTTTGTACTTATGTTAGTACCAGCTAGGTCAAGGTTTTTCGTTTGAGCTGCACTGAAGGAGTGGGTTGTGGCTACAGAGGAGGAAGAGACCACGGGTGCTGTGCCTGGGAGGCACACTCTACTATCAGGGACCTGAGCTAGACCCAGTCTAAGGAGGCTGAGGCTGGCAGAGCAAACTGGGACCCCAGCAGGGGCTGCAGCCAAGTCAGGGCTGATGCCCAGAAGCTGAGGTCTCAGGCAACAGACCAAGGCTGAGGGTTTGGTTAGAGAAAAAAGGGGGCCACGGTCAGGGCAGTTTAAGACCTGACAGGTGTGTGGAGAACTGAGGGGGTATTCCCTTAAAGGGTAAAATTCCCCAAGGGGAACACAGATCCCAGATGTGGGTTGGACCTAGTCAAAAAAATATAAATTGGCCACAAAAGGAACGAGCCGGGCTACTCCAGGGACACCCCCCCCCCGCTCAGTAAACCAAAGGATAACATCAAAGGTATGGCAGGAAAGAGGCTGGAGCTGAGGTGTGGTCAAGAGACTGGCAGGCAGGTCAGACCCCAGGGGAGCACCAGATGCCAGGGTGGCAGACCCACGAGGCCTGTCAAACACATACATTTTCCTCTTCGAGATTATGTAATGCATTACTGCAACGAACCTTTTGAGTGGCCAAACATTTCTTACTGAGAAACTGATTATGGTATAGACTAAAGCATCTGCCTAATTCACCAGGATATTCACTGGGTGCCCATGAGGTCCATAGTGTCCAGCTGCCAATCTCCAAGTGAAGTTTAAGATGTTGATTGTGACTTAAGAAGCCCTACAGGACCTACCTACCTACCTGACAGACTGCCTCTCTCTCCCCTCCCTTAACATACTGCCACAGCTGAAATTAGCATTAAAACTCAGACTGGATCTCCTTACGATAGTTTCATAGTTTCATAGTAGCTAGAGTCGGAAGGGACCTAGGTAGATCATCTAGTCCGACCCCCTGCCTTGGCAGGAAAGAGCACCG
>NW_017728925.1:1435645-1437576 GCF_001723895.1 Crocodylus porosus
CACGGGGGAACAGGGACTCCCCCAATACCTGCTGATCCCCCCTGACCAGTTTGTAGCAGGCCACAAGGTCCCCCCTTAACCTTCTCTTGTGGGATAAAAGCTTCTGTCAGTGCATCCATAGTTAGTGAGAGCCTCAGGACCCAGGAAGTTTCTTCCTACACATATGGCTCTTAACCTGAAATAAATCCAAATTCAATTACCTTGTTGGTATGGTTCAAAAAAGTTTTAAAGGTTTGGGATGGGGTATTTAAGGGGGCAAAGGCGCAGTTTGTACCTTTGATTTAGTTGCTAGCTCCATTTAATTTATTATTTGAACAAGATTCCTTAATATTACTTAATGTTGTTTGATGGTTATGGGCCTATAACTCTTAACTGACTATTTGACACACAGCAATTTATGCTCCCCTAGATCTAAAATGAAAGCTCAAGATACCACAAGAAGATAGGCCATGAAGTGCAACTTTGATCACCAGACCTCATTTATTCAGAATGTCACTACCTGAAATATAGTCACATCCCCAGATTTCAGCTATTCCAGATAACAGGCAACTAACTGCTGATAGAAAAAATAACATAGCAGGTGCTATTTCTGCTTCCAAGCAGCACCGGTCCCACTTTTTCCCTGCCTTGTGGAGTTCCTAATATCAAAGTACCTCACCTTCCAGGACCCATATTCTCATTGGGCAACTGCCTTCTCATGTGTCAGGATCATCATTTCTATAGAGAAGCAATGCTGCTTCAATTGGCAAGCGATGGTATCTGGACTAAGAGGTTTTCCCCAATTACGCAAATATCAGGCACCACTAAGACTTCAGATGATTGAAATTACAATGTAAGCCTCTCATAGACTTGAACAATAGGATAAATAAAGTAATAGCAAGAAGATGGGAGAGTTATTAAAAGATTATCCAAGAATCCAGAGGATATAAAATAATGACAACAGTAATCACTTTGGTCTGGAATTTAAATGTTTTGTGGATTGAGCCAATTCCATAAACAAGAAGGGAAAAAGGAGAAATTACTTTATTAAGACAGGATGTATACTGGTGAAACATGTAGAAGCCATCAGGAAGAAAGAGAAATATCCTTTTGTATTCACAAACTCTTCAAAGGAGAAATGGTTTAGAACTGGCCTAAGTCTTTTGCAAGCACTTTTCCCAAAGGGAGTGTTACTTCAGAGGCAAGTAGCCAGAATGAGAGAGCCTTAGAAGTTGAACATAAAGTATTCTCAGTCGTGCTTGGAAGCAGTTTGCAAAAATAAGCTGGAAAGGAGTCTGACAGCTGCCTCCTTAAAGGTACATGTCCACAGCACAATTCAATGCTACATTAAGATATCCACACTAGACCTGCATGAGCTAACTCAGGTACTGGATACTTCAGTGCAGCACTCTGACCAGACTAATATACCATGCTTCTGCCGCCCAACCTACTGGGTTGGAAGCTAGCTCAGGTACCTGTGAACAGCACTCATTGTGCTATGTGCATATATCAAGTGGCCTTCCAACAAAATTTATTTCAACAGTTTTTATTTTCTGGGTGGCCTCTGGTGTTCACTGGCTCAGACAATCTAATCCAACTGCCTTTGTTTACTGTCCAAGATCTCTGAACACAAGAAGGTCACCGTCTCTTGATAACTGCTGAGAAAGATCATGCGACACACTGATCATAAAGGCTAGGGACAGACATTACATATAAATAGGATTAAGTGAGCAGCAACTGGTTTAAACCTGCAACACAACAGACATTCGGTGCATGTAAACCAGTTTGAAAATGGCTGAAACTGGTTTGAGATAAACCTGGTTGAATATAGTATCAGACTTAACTGATTTGGGTCACACTGGTTTATGCAATGTCTGTCCCAGACCCCATCCTGGTTTAACCTGGGTGGCGCTCTCTGCTCCAGAGCAGGGCTGGCCCTACCCCTCTCCCTG
>NW_017728925.1:1437587-1452727 GCF_001723895.1 Crocodylus porosus
AGCCAGCATGTGGTATGCTAGCTAATGCTGAGAGGTGTCTGTGTAAAACAGACAGGACAGTGTCTATAATCAGCGCTAGGGTTTAAAGCTGGAAATAATTACCAGCAATTCTTATATTTCTGGCATGAAAAGGTAGATAACCTGCTTTTACTCCACAGAAAGCTATAAAATGCCAGACAATTTTGAGAAAGGAACTAAAGGTTCCTACTTCTAGACCTAGATCATGAGATGGATACTACTGTCATTAGCCCATCTGTTAATTGTTGTCTCTGTTGATTTCCTAATGACACATCTGTTTTTAACTAGAAGCTCCCTTAGCCAAGCTGGTAGGAAAAAGACTGCCTTTCTCTGCCCTAAATCATCATTAAATACCCCCTTTCCAGCTCTGTGTGTGTGCTTACAAAAGGAGGGACCCTGCTGATAACTCAACGGTGGTCCCACTGTAACAAATGGAAGGATGTGCTGAGGCATGTGCTCTTCACAGGAGGTACAGAAGTTTATGGACAGGACATTGCACACACTTAACAGTTCTCTCCTATTTCCATAAGATTAAATAAAATACACCAAAAAAGACTTCTAATTTCTCACTACCATGGCTCTTTGTTCCAGGAAAATATAATGACAATAGGTATTAAGGTTCAAAGGTGAGGCTTGGGAAAGAGAGGTACTGGAGGGCACTTCTGAGAGAATCAACTTTGTTTTATGAGAGCCAACTCCTGCCATCTAGCTTTGACAGTCAGAAGAATATTGCTATACCCTCACCAGGCCTATTTATCATTTATGACCTATTTTTTTCCTCCATGTTTCCCTTCAGTAAAGGTCTCTGCCTCGCGATACCCACAATAATGAAATACAAGCTTCCACTAGCTCAGAAAGCAAACCCCCAATTTCCAAATAGGCAGGAGTGACAGCTCACCTGCACTCCACACCTCTGGCACGACATCCACTTGTGTGTGAAATTCTAGATATTGGATGTAACAGCTACGAGACCCTGACCAGCACTGAACTCAGCTATTCTCAGATTGTTTCTCTCTGTATGGTCTGCCATAGGCTCAAGAATCTTTTTGTTTTTCTCCAGGAACTGAACCTTTTGAGATGGTGGCATTTCCTGCCCTTCACATCTTCTCCCTTGTTAAATTTGTCAAAACCAAAACAATTGTTAATGTGATGCAACTACACACTTGTTCATCCTGGCTTTTTCTTAATTCAGACCACTGCACCAAAGGCAAGGAAAAGTATTTATCCCCTCAGTGGGTGGAGATGGCTGAATGAGCTTTGCATTTGGGATGAAGAAGAGTTACTTAAGTGCTCAGAACTGTTCTTACTTTGATTTATTCTGACAACTGGGGTTTGAATGCTTGTGATCTCAGTGATAAGTACAGTATAGAACTGTAAAATAATATAATTCCTAGTTTTAACAGAATAGGCACAAGCTACTGTGTATTACACACAGCCAACTTAATTTCCAGCCCTTAAAATTATTCATGTTTACTAAAGTTAAATGTCATGTAAATTATGTATGATTTTCTATTCATTCCATATATTTCATTACTTGTGACCTTGACAAACTATTAAATTTAATACCAAATGTATACAGAGACACTCATACCTTTCTAGTTTACCTTAACTGTAGTATTTATGGACATAATATTAGGACTACTTTTATGTAGACTGTGTCTTTAAAGCAATAAAATATTTAAGGGTGCTTTTCCAGTATTTTCAAAACATGCTATGTCCAATTTGCAAAAGCAACTTAGGAGACTTAGTCTTCCAAATCACTTGGCACTTTTCAATAGTGTTTCTTATGAACTGAGACACAATATAGTGTCCATACAGATATCTTATCTGTATTTAGATCATGCTCCAAGTAAATGCCAACATAAGCATCCTACACACTAAAAAACTCCTCTCATGCAATGCCAGAGCTTACATTATTAATTTATCACCGAATCACATCTAACAAGCTGCACATAACTGAAATCAATCTTACCACAAGCAATAAGTAGGTAGAAAGCAAGCAAGCAAGCTGGAATCCCAAAGGCATCTGGAGTTCTGAATTCCCTGGTGCATACAGTCTGTAATGTAATTACAAGTATTTTCAAGGTACAATGCATCTACTGAATAGCCTGCTGTGGTTCTTACCCAAACTGCTTAACACATGGAAACAACACCAATGATGGCATAGAAGGCTTACCCAAAAAATAAGAAAACTCTTTCAAGACAGTGCTAACAAAGGAGCAGGGGCACAGAAAAGCAGCTAAAATGCAACCAGAAACTAAGAAATGTACAAGCATTTTGAATCAACAGCTAACACCCACTTTCTCCCCAGAGATCACGTCATCATTATTGTACCAGTTGCCTCGTCTTTCTTGCCAGATGGAGTTAACAGTGGCAAATAATCATTAACCAAGGTACACTGCATGTGTACTGTGTGAATGGATGGCATGTCTATAAACCTCCAGCACAAAAGGAAATGCTTAAACAGAAGGGCTGTTTTAAAGAGCCATGAAGCCTTCAAGCTACTTGGATTTCATTTAATGTAACTGGGCATGAGTAAAGTTCTGAGAAGTCATGGTCTGTACAAGCAGAGGCAGCCAGAGGTTACTTGGATCAAGCACAAAAACAGCACCTGCTGAGGGTGAGTGGTTGGCGCCTGCTACAGACATTACTCTGCTTCTTGGTCAGCAATGATGCCAACCAGAGGAAGAAGCCGAAACCTTCTCCTGGCTTCCACATAGGCACTGAGAAGGTGAAATCAAAATAAACAGGTTATCAAAGCACATATTAAAAAAAAAGCTGGGGGAGAAATTACTTGGTAACCTACAGTTATTCTTTTATTCCAAGCAACAGTGATTGTGGCACAGTTCTCAGTGATTAGGTTCACATGCAAGAAATAGCAAAGATTCAGCATAAATAACTTCTGAGTGTGGTGGCAGTTCATTTCTTGTTGCTTGTAAAGTAGAAGTTTTCAGTCTTTTGACATCAGGCAAATATTAAAGCCCTATCACTTAATTTCACAGTAAGATGCAGTGTGATGACAACCACAGTGGACCTTAAAAAAAAAAAAAAGAGTGCTAGAGGACTTAGAGAAATATTTGCTAGATTGCTTTCCAATTTTGAAGCCAAATCTGTTTAAGCCCTATTTTTCAGTTCATCGTATTATGTCATGCCCTTGACTGATCTGTTGCATGCTAGCCAAGATACCCTTATCCACTACTATTAAAATAATGGAAGTATTATAATAATGCAGTTTGAGCCTAGAGAAACCATTTAAATCTGAGATTTTTATAAATAAGCAGAATCAAATGCTGAAAGAATAGATATACTAGCAAAGGTTACCGAAATGATAAGCCAGCGACTAATAATGGTGGACGTAATCAACATTTTGCATAATTTCCCAATGATGAGCATATAGCTAAGAAAAGAAGGATGCTTCTGTTCCCAAAGTTAATTTCCATCTTTAAAAAAAATGTGCCAGGGTCCAATTGTCTCTAACAGACCTTGTCCTGGAAAGGGGCATTTTTTTTTTTTTTTGTAAATAATGCATCCACATACCCTAGCTCTAATAGATGCAAAAAAAAAAATGGTGGAATTAATACAACCTGACCATGGAAAGCAGTGTTATAGTAATTAACACGAGGAAATAATTAATTACATACTAAAAGTAATCATGCCAAACTAAGAGAGCTCTGTATTAAACTTGACAAGCCATGTTTACTTTTACAGGTTAGAAGCAGTCTAGGTTGAAAGGTTTTTTTTTAATTTTTGTTTTTTTTAAATAAAGGAAAACATACTTGCACAAGTATTTCCAAGCCACAAGTTTTGGTCTAGGATGACCCTTCAGATTTTCCCTCTGAATATAAATTGAGCTGAATAACGGAGGAAAAAACCTTCAAAGCTGCAAATAGCTCATTAGTAACAGCAGTGATTGCCACACACATGGAACAAGGACAGATGAAGGATCTTTGTCACCAGACCTCCTGGCAGGAAGAGATCTTGCCCTGGGTACTTTTGTCATATTGGGACTGATGAGCAAAGACAGCCACCCATCAATAACCAATGTGCCTCTAGAGACAAGGGTGATTTTTAAGGCAAACACAGTAATTTAGAATGAAAGCAAGTTAGTGAAAGAAGAGATGTCAAATGGCTCTTCAGTCAACAGTCCAGCTCTGCTGTTTAGTTCTTGTGACTACAGCTGGAAGCCAGTTTAAACATCAGTGTGAATAGGTTTAAATCATGGCTTAATTTTTTTTATTTTAAAATGCACAGCATACAAACATACAATGGGATGCCAAGGAACAGCTGTCCTTCAAATGGTCTTCTGAAAAAGAATTTTCTGAGCTAATGTCTGAAAGACCATAAAGGGCCTGGATTTCTGTATCCCCCCAGCATTAATGCCGTGCCCTTGTAGATATCAGCCACATTAGATATTTTTGTGTATCCTGAAATGGTTTTCAAGACTGTTTTATTGAAAAATATTCTGGGCAACTTAGTTTCCCAGGCAGTTGATGGCCTCTGTAAATCTTATTCTAAATTGTTGCTGAAAACTGTAGTGACCCGTTGACCTAATCCCAAGGAACATCAAGTTACCTGAAACTGTCATCAAGAATTCATATAAAAAAATTCCTTCAGGTCCTAGAAAGTCTGACAATTTTTTTTTAAGATGCCCCTCTGCAAGAAAAAGTACTAAGGTCTTGATCCAGCAGCCACATAAGTGTTGACTCAGGTAATTCCCCGATTCAATCCCAGTGCTCACACTGCACTCAACACTCACAGTTTGATCCAGTCTCTCAATCTTTGGTATTTTTGGCCAACCACAGCTCTGAAGCCACATTTTTATGCATCACATTTTTCTGTGCTACTTATTTTAAAAAGTAAGTTTTGTAGCTCTTGAGGTTCAGTTTTAAAAGATAAACACTGAAGACTCAAACTTGGGGATGAGTAAGAACAACTCAAAACTTTTTTGTTTAAATCTCCTGTATTTTTATGCTTGGGCTTGGCTACATTGTGCATTCTTTAAGTTAAGTATATACATAATTGACTGCAGAACTGGGGCCGGAGGTAGCAAAAAATTGCCATCTTGATGACTTGCAGCTGCAGTTTACGACAAAGGAAGTAATGTTCAACATTTGTATGCATAAGAAAGGCTGGAAAGTGTCCCAGTTCTATAGCAGTTACTACTAGTCATTTAAAATGGAGTAAATTAACATTGTTTTAAAAATGTTAAACAGTCAGTTTGAACAAAAAAAATTAGCCAACAGTAAGACTGACAGGATCCAACACAACCTTTTTAAAAACACTCTCAAGCAAAGATGTATGATCATCACAATCTGATGTAATTAATTAACAATCAAGGAGATGGAAAGGTTATTTATGGAAGAGAAATGTTATAAAGTGTAAGAGTGATGTTGTAGCCATGATGAAGAAGCAAGGATTCCTTAGAATGGTATATTTTGTTAGACCAAACACATAGGTGGGATAGAGTTAGTAACCTGATGAAGAATGTCTTGCATTTGAAAGCTCATCTATCTCTACCCAAGGATACAGTTGGTCCAATAAAAAATGTTACCCTAAAGAATCCTTATCTCTTGCAAGTTTATGTAGTCATCTATATTTCAGTATTGTATCAGGCCAGTAAAAAGTAAAAAAATCCTTTTTTTCCCCGACTTTGTGATCACCTGTAAAGTTGATAACATGACCAAACCTTAGCCACAAAGAAACAACCATCTTTATGGCTAGAAGCAGAAGTTACACATAAACTGGTTTAAGTAATCAGAAACTGTTTTAACCGGTAACAGAACAGAAGTTCAGTACACACAAACCAGTTTCAAAATGGCTGAAACTGGTTTAAGATAAACCTGGTTAAATATAGTATTAGACTTCACTGATTTGGGTCAAACTGGTTTATGAAACTTACGTCCCAAACCCCTTCCTGGTTCGAGTTAAATCACAGTCCCCCAGCATCCCAGCATGCTTTCTAACCCTGGGCTAAGCTGTGCTGTCTGCTCCAGTTGAAAAGGTGGGAGGGGAGAGAGAGGAGGCAGGGACTGCCCCCTCCCCCACAAAGAAAACCCCAGCTGGGGTCTGGGTCCAGGGAGGGGAGTTAAAATTTCCTCCCCAAAATACAGAGCTGCCCCGCCCTCCCCTGTCCTGCTGAAAACTTACTGCTGGCTGTGACTGTGGACCACAAGTCCCAGAGGCACTTGGAATAAGGAAGCGGAAGTGATGAACAACCCTGCAGAATTCCGCTGCTGTGACTGTGGACTGCAAACCACAGATGCCTCAGAGCAGCAGAAAGAGAAGGTGAACACACAGCCCATGCTGGCTATGTGCCAGAAAGCTGTGCTCTAGTGCCCCCTGGCTTTTGGCCTGAGCCACTGCAGGCATGTGGCTACATTTCCTGAATCAAAAGCGATTGTCTGTCCAGTTGTTTCTCAGTTTAATCTCTGCAGCTTAGACTAACTCGCAAAGACTGAATCGATTCAGCCTCCGGCTTTTTGACTGTTTATATTTGGCCTATAAGAGCCCAGATTGGGAAACTTCAATCTGAAAGGATCTTGGGGGTTTTTTTGGCAAACCAAGCTAATTAGTAACATTTACCCTGTTTGAGAGCTATATTTAGTCAATATTTTAGATCAGTAGTTTTCAACCTTTTTTTCATTGCAGACCCCTAAAAAATTTAGAATGGAGGTGTAGACCCCTTTGGAAATTTTGAATGGCAGTGCAGACACCTCCGAATTGTAAGTGTGGATATTCACATACTTTTGATTGATCATAGTCATCTTTTGCGGACCCCTTAAACCAGGGGTGGGCAAGATGCGGCTCACCAGGCCTATCTATCCGGCCTGTGGGGCCCCTAAAAAATTTAGAAAATTAATAGATATCTGCCCCTGGATGCTTGTTATGTGGCCCTCAGTGGCTTTCCAAAACTCAGTAAGTGGCCCTCCACCCAAATTAATTGCCCACCCCTTGCCTTAGACATAGTCTGTGGACCCCCATGGGTCCATGAACCACAGGTTGAAAACCACTGTTTTAAACACTCTAAAGATAGCAATGTCTTCAAGTAAGAAGCAGACAGTCCAGTTCTTTTAAAACTAGGCAGCTTACAAGTCCAATAAAGGCCTAAAAATTTACTTTACAACCTTGGTGCTTACTCTTTCTCCATCTGACGGCAGTGCAGCCCATACATAATCCTCAGTAGGGAATTGTGACCCACATGGTTAAACAGATTCACCAGCAGGAAAATCTGATAGTATTTTTTTCTCCAGACAACCACTAAAAATTAGGAACAGGCTTGTATACTATGTGTGTGCTCTCTGAATGTCATCTAAAAGAATTGGATTCTCTACCCCATTCTCTGTTTCTCTTCCCAGGTAACCTCCCTTCATTGAGAACAAGAGCTATGATAAAAATAAACACTTTTAGTAAATGTTCATTCAACTATCTGAAGTGATTGCCGTTAAAATCTTTGCAGTCCTTTATTTCCCCGATTAACCTTACAGCTGTATTTCCTATGTTAATGCACAACAATTTCCTTTGTTATGTCAATTACTTGCTTGTAAACTGAAATTGTATCACTACTAATAGAGACTAATGTAAGGTGTTAGAAATAAAAACTGCAGTTTTCCTTCAAAAATTAGAGCTTAATGATTAATTTTTCAGGCCCCATAATAAAATCTCCATCTTGGTATACAGAAAGAACAGTACAAAGAAAATTCAAGTGATATATATACTTGTAAAGAAGAGAAATCTGTAGCAGGCCAGAAAATCAACACATTAAATTAAATATACTTTGGTTTTAAGATTAGCATAGCCTGTGCTTTTGGAAAGATAAGCTTTAACATATCTATGCCATTAAAATCCTCTTTTTATCTGTTCCACTAGCTTACTATCATGATCTTGGCCAAATGAATTTAATTTAAGTTTCCCCATCTGTAAAATATGGATTACATTACTAACGTACCCTACATGATAAGCAATACTGTTAAAGCCAGATTTCCAAAAGTGCTCAGTGCCCAGCGACTCACTTTGAGAACAATGAGAGTGGCTGGCTGCAGAGATCTGTTTTGAAATCTGGCCTGTAAGTACTAAGCAGTATCATATCAGGGGTTTTTTTTAAAGTGAGAGCTTCAAAATCACTTGATATCAGGAAAATAAGGCTTTGTGTTCACTGCCAAGAAAAGGTATTTTTTCACAGAGAGACAGCAAATGCATACAGCAATTTCATTGTAAAAACTCAATGCAGAAAAGGCACAGATAGCTTTACTGTAGCCTATGAAAGATGAACACTGGGTACAGTGCAAGCTGCAGCTAGCTGTCTTGCAATAAATTGCTTATGCTTCATCTCCACTATTATTTTACTTTATAACAGCTATCGCACAACACCTGTCTCATCGTACAAAGAACTCCAAAAGACAAGCAAACAAACAAAAAACAAAACACAACTTTGGTGGCTAGCTATGAGAGCACTGGAAGAATCATGGAACTTCTCCATAACACAGATGATTTTGCTGTCAAGACCTTCCCAGCAGCAAAAGTTTTAGGTTTGTAATCCTATCTCACCAAGAATTTGTGCAAAGAGTTTCTACGGACCATTATGAATTATTAAAGAAATTTCACTCTATAAAGCAGTAATAAGGCATACCAACAAAAAGAAAATAACCTAAAAGTAGAAACTGTTTGGCTCTTTAATCTTGTCAGTAAGGTGGAAGAAAAATCATACCCATGGCTAACTGTGCTGTGGCTCAGAGCAAAAACCACATCATTCCAGTTGTTAAAATTATGTAATATTAATGTAACACACATGTTAAAAATAAAGGATGGAGTGGTAGTTTCCCTTTGTTAAGCATCTGCTGTTTGAATCTTGCTTTAGTTGTGAAGAGAATGGAAGGAAGTCTGAAAGAACATTTACATAAATCCATTTACCTTTCCATGAATTTTCACCATGGGGTGCCCTGAGATCCTTTTGAGGATGCTGCAAGGTACCACACAATGTTAGCACTGTTAGATGTTCAAACACGATTTACAAGTCAAAAACAGTTTAAAACATTCTAAGCTGTTGTGCTCTGAGTTCTTTGCAACAGAAGAACTGCTCTATTACTTTTTCTTAGTCCAGAAACAATTGAAAGCCAAGAGCTGGCATTTTGCAAAGGGTTCCTTGAGTCTAAAAAGGCTGAGAACCCCTGATTTAGGGGTTTTGCACTAATTTCAACAAACCAAGAGTTTTTCCCTTAAAATGATAACCATCTAAGGTAGGAGTTCACAGCCTACTGCCTGCAGGCCAGATTCAGCAAGCAGGGCCATTTGATCCAGTCCGTAGACATGGGGCTTCTGCAGCAATTGCTTTTCCCAGCTGCCACAAGGAAAAGCAGAAACAATGGCTAAATCCTAGCACCCACCAGCCCACCTCTAATCGAAACTGAGTCAACTAC
Organism: Crocodylus porosus; assembly: GCF_001723895.1. Lineage (NCBI taxonomy): Eukaryota > Metazoa > Chordata > Crocodylia > Crocodylidae > Crocodylus > Crocodylus porosus. Next base: position 1,447,019 of record NW_017728925.1, read on the forward strand.
AGTTCACAGCCTAAAAAGGTTGTTGACCATTAATCTACGGTGTCACCGAGATAAATCCCGTCATACTAGATGTTTTTTCGTAGAAATAAAAAAATACTTGGTAATGTTATACATTGTTTTGTTACTAATATTTATTCAAACTGTTTTGGATATGAATAGCTCAGTCTGGACTGAAAACTAGCTGATGGACTCTAAACAAAGGGTGATGAAGAGTTGAGAGAGCTGACCAGTTAGATGCCAAAGAGATCAGTATTTGGTTCCAGCTCATTGAATATTTTCAGTAAGAAAATAGAAAGGTTTGGTAAGAACAGTATTAATGAAATATACTTATTGTGATCAATCAGGTTTGGCAACTCCTAATAAAGACAGAGAATTATTATGTGCTCAGGAGATTTGAAATATGAATCGAAAAATATATGAAATGGAAATAAGAATGAACAAAACAGCTCAGTTTATAGAAAAGAACACTAATGCATCTTGAGACAAATACCCTAAAACGGACTTTAAATGGGTGAACAAACAGTAATTATTTAGAAGGAGACCTAAGGTGAAGCTGAGAATTCACAGCACTTTAGACACAGGTTCACAATATACAACTAAAACACTTGGGCTGTTTTCGTCTGCATACACAGAAATTTAGTTTCACACATTAGGGAGATACATATGTATAATCTGGTTAAACCAGTGGTGCCCACTCTTCCTGGTGCCTGAGATAGACAAGTAATATCACATCCATCCACGGGCTGGATCCTGTATGTGGTAGTCAATCCAGCTGCGTGGAAACGGCCTAGCTGGGGCCAAAGCAGCTGTGTGGGAAAAGCCCAGCCAGGGCCTGGATCCCATGTGGCTGCATCAGGCCCTGCCTGGGTCATTCCCATCCAGCTACAACAGGGCCTGGAGGAGCCCCATGTGTGGCTGCATCAGGCCCTGGCCAAGCTGTTTCCATAAGGCTTTATCAGGTCCTGGCTCAATCCAGCTATGCAGAAACACGGCTGATCTCTCTATATAGGGCTGAGCCAGCTGTGGCTGAGCCAGGCATATGGGGCTTGGAAATTTAGTGGCAGGGGAGCATGGTGGCAGTGTTAATTGCTACTGCTCCCCACCACCACACTTCTAGACCCATTGGGAGGAGACCTGTAGGCCAGATTACATGACTCCATGAGTCAGATTATATGGCTCCGTGGGCCAGGGTTTGAGCACCCCTGGATTAAACCAACCATGGGTGATGTGGAGACAAGAAAAATACAGATATAAACATCAAGAGCCAATGGAGAAGCATGTGGGCTGCGTTAGTAACCAGTAATGATTGGGAAATTAATTACAAGTGAACATGTAGGATGACAATCTGGAAAAACCTCAGAGTAAAGAGTTTTATGTAGGAAGGGAAACAATGGAAGAGCCTTTACTTGAATTACATGCAATGAGACTGGGCATAACACCAATATGCGTACTGCAGGAAAGAATCAGACAATAGCAAGGAAATGGATTAGATGCCTTGGTAAAATCATTTCCAGATCTAATTTCTGTGAAAAGGAGATCATGACCTCAGTGCAAAATCTAGTGGACCTGTGATATTACTGCTAAATCCTGCCCTACACAGGCTGAAGTCCCTCACTAGTAGCAGGCTAAATGAATAGACCACTCCAAAGTGCTGTAAGAAATATGGAAGTACCATTTTATATTTGTATTAATAATGGAATTATGTTCATGCCCTTAGTAAGGTTGGAGTCCATACTGGCCTCCAGCAGTGTAAGTACTGAGAAGAGCTGCAAGATGGACTATAGTTTGTAGAAAAGTAACTGAACTTGATACAGAAGGCAAAACAAACAGAGAGGGAAAAGTGACTCTTTTCCAAAAACAAATGTTTCAAACAACACCTAATTAAATACTGAAAGCAACTGGACAGAGCAAATTTCTTCAGGTATAAATAGCCTTTCCATGCTTACACCTGTATGCAAAACATATAGCAAAAAGTTGTGATGCTGAGTCCAATTCAACATGAAGCAAGGATGCCAACAGACTTTTGGTGTGAAGGTAACAAACAACAGTACAATTTCTGTGCCTAGCAGCATCCCATCTGCATGTAGGTACTCTGCGTACCTAGCGCTTCAAAATCAGAACAGCTGTGTGAGAAGCAGCTGTGGGAAAAGTCTGCAAGGCCAAGAGCTTCCATTTCCCTGGTTGCCTTGTGGGAGTTGCCAGCATCCAAGTAAACAGGAGCTCAACAAACAGATAAATTGTTTAATCTGGGGATTAGCCCAACATAAACAAGCATCCTGCCCCTGTTAAAATGTCCTCAGCATTTGAGTGTTTTGTCCCAACATGGGAGACCTTGGTGTGCAGAATTTAATGGGCTGTCAAAGCAACTCAGGCCCCACAGAAAGAGCAGAAAGGTGACTGGTGATGCTGTAGTCAGTCAGGGGCGGTTAGACGCTTTTCCTGATTTCAAAAAGGATCCCAAAAAAGGTATAAAAGTTCATTTCACTCTCCCAGACTGGTGCCAGTGCTCTAGGGTAGGGTCCTTTATGATGACTAAATCTGTTTTCTTAGATTGTGAGATCAGCTGAAACCATAACAAACTTTTGATGAAGAGAGAAACAATTTTGAAGGGGCTGTCTTGGACCCACATTTACTGTTGGAATGCCAGGAGGTGTCAGCAACCACAAACAACTTTTGATATGCACCTAGTTAGCCCTCTGTCATTTGGTTACACAATACAGTTATTTGTGGTTTTGTAGCAATCCTAAAACTGCATTATGGCAACTATTGCAAAGATCTACACTTGAGCACCATTTGGAAAACACAGTCAGACAGAATGCAGCTGCTCATTTGGTAAGTGCTATGCTTTACAAAATACAATTAGACTAGTTCTCAAATAACTGTGCCTAATTTGTTCCCAGGTGGTGATTCTGTTCTGGAGTACACATTACTAAATGGCTGGAATGCCAGGTATACAGATCACCTCTTTCTCAGTGAGTACCTTCAGTAGCTGATGCCAGCTGCTGGCTTTAAATAGAAACCAGTGGCCTAGCATGGTCTGTGGACGGGCACATTCTTTCAAATTTAGTACTCCCTCTCAAGCCAGTCCCTTGCATTTACAGGCAACCAGTTGTCCAAGGGGCCCAGAATGTGATTCACTCCAGCTACTCCCATATTTCATAGCCACAAACAGTCCATGAAAAAGGCCCTATGGCATACTACACATAAAGACCAAGAGAGACAAGGGCATGGCCAATGCCTTAGCCATTGCAGTGCAATCTGGCAGGCTCCTAGGAAAAAGACTAGGCCCTTCACTATGCAAGAAGATTAAAATGTCCTTGCCTGGGAGCTAAGAACAATTATGCCTGATCCCAATCAGGCAACTGGTCTGACCATGAATACATGAGCAAGACCCACCAACCAGGTACCTAGATATTTTTAAGTACTAAAAGGAATACCAGTGCATTGAAGACAAACACCCAACTCTAGCTGTAGTTAATGTCCAATGCTCCACAGAAAGACATAAAACCCAGGAGTCAAATAATACATTCACTGGTCTTCTCTGATGGAATCCTGCCTCAGCCTACAGATTGTTAGGGCAAAAGGAAAGTCTCATTTTTGTGAAGGCAAATGGGATTTGGGGAAACGTCTTTTATGTTTCTTTGGTTTCTAAAGCAGAAAGAAGCTATGGTTCTATTTTTTTAATTTTGTATGCTTCTTCAAATGCATAACTGGACATGGCAAATACACAAGTTAGTAAAATTAAATAAATAAAATGCTTCTGTGTGCTTTGCCAGGTCATACTCATCATTCTAAATGGGGAAATTAACCTGGCTTTCTGACTAAGTCAAATGTAAAAATGGGTAATTCTCCAAACAAATGGCACATTTGGTTCAGCTTAGAAGGTTATTTGAATTTCCAAAGGTTTCCCTTGTTCAGAGGTAGGAGTACAGAAAGGGTTGTCAGCTTGCATAGAGGCTATGGACCCTCCAAGACTTCTCCATCCCCTGTACATTAATTTCAGGGCTCCTTATTTAACAGATGGAGAAGATTCAGTTGTTGATACGATACTAGCTTTCATCAACCATTTTATCTTAGTGGCGATCACTAACAGCATTACTCTCTGGGACATCTGCTGCAGTAAAGGCAGAAAACAGTGAAAGGCTCAAGTACAAAAAGTGCACATCTGTTGAGCCTCCGTATACCCTTCTTATCCTTCCTTTCTAACTCATTATCAAAAAGGTTGGAGGGAAAGAATTCTCTGACTTCTGATACTGAGGCACACGATGGCGTACATTCCTCCAAAATTAATGCTTATATTTCTAAAGGAGGTAATAAATGCCAAATGAATAGGAGAGTGGGAGGTATGCCACCAGCATGGATTGTCATTTAAATCCTTTCCAATTACGAGAACAATGGAAGCATGTGCCTGGGAAGGACTTAGGGGAGTGATATACTTTTAACCTCTCTCAGCTATTTGGTCAAGGACTCTCCAGAGAATTCTCTAGCAGAGTGGACAATGAGATCAACAGATTAGCTTCCGATGTGCCCTGCACTTTGAGAGAGAGAGAGAGAGAGAGAGACTGAAGCTAAATTAACATCTGTGTGTTGCACACCCTGCAATACTGAAGAGGAGGAATAAACATTTCCAAAGTATGTGAATAAAAAAATCTATGAAAGCCCTTATTCCAAACTTTCCCCATCACAGAAAGCTAAGGAAGTGTTTAATCTCCCACAATGTTAAGAAAGCCAAATTTTGTCTTGAGTTTAACAAAGCTGGATTACAGTAAACAGATTGGCCAACTTTCAAGTAGCTGCTGTGCGCTCTGGGTTGTAAAGGGTCCTGTCAAACACTATGTGATTTTTTTAATGTTCCACTATTTCTATTATCTTCTTTAAGGTCCCACTGTGCAAGGCACTTCAAACACCTGCTTAAATTTGAATTCATTAAGGTAAAGTTGAAGCAAATGTTTAAATTAAAGTACATATTTAAGTGCTTTGCCAGATCAGAGTCCAAATCTATTTAACATTCTCCACTACAATACTGTTTTTATTGGATCAAAGTTGGGGTTCAAAGGTGCTTCCCCCTTTAAGCTCTAAATATTTCCCTGTTGATTTAATGTGGCAATTTAAAAAAAATGTATATTCCCACAGACCTGAAGCTTGTCTAACACCTCTCCTACCCAATAAAGAATAGTCAGTCTAATAAAGAATAGTCCCAAAAGTGTTGCCTCTCGCATCATTCCTGCCATACACATATTCTACATCACAAAGGAAGAGTTAGACTTATTTTGTTCTAAACAAGACTAGATGTTTCTTTAACCTATAAAAGTATAGCTGGGTATGTGTGTCGGAAGCAAAGCCACAGTTGGAAAGAATTATATACATTTTCTTTCTATCCAAAGATGCATTCGACCAGTGATTTTCAACCAGGGTACTGAGGGCGTAGGATCTAGGGTCCAAGAGGCCCTGTTGGGACTGGCTGGGCAAAGAGACTAAGAGAAGAAAACAAGGCAAGAGCGTGGAGGCAGACAGAAAGGAGGAAGATCTCAAGAAAGAAAACGAGGAGGGTAAGTAGGAACATTAAAACACAGGGAAGACAACTGGATCTCCACCCTTAGTGTACTAAAGGAATTGGCTGAGGTCACTGCAGGACCCCTGGCACGGCTTTACGAGCACTCGTGGTGCTCTGGTGTGGTGCCAGAGGACTGGAAGAGGGCCAACGTGGTT
>NW_017728925.1:1453757-1480438 GCF_001723895.1 Crocodylus porosus
TGGTGCTGGCTCCTACCCTGGGGGTCTTTAAGTGGAGGTTAGATGAACACCTTGCTGGGGTCATTTGACCCCAGTAATCTTTCCTGCCATGGCAGGGGGTCGGACTAGATGATCTACTCAGGTCCCTTCCGACCCTAGAAACTATAAAACTATGGATGGAAGGGTACGAAACCAAATGGACAGAGTGCTGGGATCTGGACTGGTTGGGAAAAGATGCTGGGGACAAAGAGATGAGATCAAGTGGAAAAGGAACTGGGAATGGTTGGGCAGAAGAGTATACTTCATTGAGAGCCTGCACTAGAATCCAAGTCTTGCTGCCATTCACAGGCTGTTGGCAAATGTCTGTAGCAAAGTGTTCCATCCTCCTCTAAGGCTGGGCCACCTGGAGAATGGTAGCCTAGGCCACAGTCAGTCACCATTAGATTTGTAGAGTGAATCGAGTGTCTCAAACCAAGCTGATGAACCATGCTGGGTGTCGAGAGAATGCCACTCAGTGGAATTTCTATTTTTCAGCTTGCCTTTTTAAAGACCTAGGAAAATACAAACAAGCTATGTTAAAAGACTATTATAATACTTACCAAGTCAACACTCAAAAGTCATAAAATTTTGGAGTTAAGGTTATCCATGCAAATTTGATTTCTCTCTCCTTGTACATACACTGTCCAATACAATCTTTAACTACATGCACATACTCCATTTCTGTGCTGCATTATTTAATACACAGTGCTCCCTTTGGATCTCTGTTCGGCATCTGTAATATGGGAGCTCCTGATCTCAGAAAGATGTTATCACAAGTACTTGTTTACTGGGCTTCACTAATGCATTCAACAACCACCATGCTTTGATCCAATTTTCTCTGGAATGCTCCTACAAAACATCAACTTTCTAGATACCACAATCCATTCCAGAATCCAGCCCTACCAACCACTATCTACAAAAAACAATGAATCACCACATTTCATGTCCATAAAACCAGCAAGTATCCCAAGTACACCAAAAAGGCTGTAATTTATGGTCAGGTCCTCAGATACCACTTTATCTGCTCTGAGGAGAATACTCATGAAACCTACCTTGCCAACATGAAAACTGCATTTACACAGGAAGGACACTTCCACAGAGAAATAGACTGTGCATTGAAAAAGCACCCAAATGGTGTGCTGTAAACCTGTTACAATATAAAAGGAAAACTCCTGCTCACTGCACACCTCTAGCTATCACCTACAATCCCAGGCTTGAACCAATATGAAAGATCATCAACTACAGCTTATACTAAAAAAGGGTCAGACTTTGAGAGAAATATTTCCGGTATACCCCTCTTCCACCTGGATTTCAAACAATCCCCTCACCCAATTAATCATCAGAAGCAAACTCCCCTCTGATTAACAGACCAAATGGGATACACTGTACCTTAACAATAAATGTAAAACCCATCGATTCATCTCTACCGCTATAACACTCAACAGGAGGCCTGTGCGAAGCAGTAAGTATTCGATTCAGCTCTGAATCTGGCCAATTCAGAGGGACAGTGATTCAATTCAGCGATCTGAATCACTGTCCCAGTTCAATTTGGCCGATTCGGATTTGGAGATTTGGCTGCCAAATCAGGCTGAATCTCCTCCAAATTCAATAGGTGGTGGCAGCAGTGTCAGCAACGGGGGCATGGAGGCGGCAAGCAGGACCCCACCCCCACCTCTGCCCCACCTCGCCTCAGTGTCCCAGCACGTTTAAAAAAAAAAAAAAAAAGCCTTGCACCGCACTCACCAGCTGCAGCAGTGGCGATCAAGGCCTCTGGGGGCTCGTGGCAGAGCCCCACTGTGCGGCTGCTGTCACATTGTGCTGGTGCAGTGTGGCTCGGCAGGGCGCTGCGTGCTGTCCTGGAGCTGAGGCAGATCCAGCAGTCACCCAGAGCCCTGCAGCACTCAGCCCAAGTGGCCCCAGCTCCCAGACAGCATGTGGAGCCCCACAGCACCCTGTCAAGCCGTGCTGTGATGCAACAGCTGCCGCACAGGTGCCAGGTGGGGGGAGCCAATCCCCAATGCCCCCCAAATGCCCCATGCTGTGTGGGGGGCTCTGCCCAAGCCCCCAGAGGCCCCGATCACCACTGCTGCAGCTGGTGATTGTGGGGCCTTTTTTGTTTGTTTGTTTGTTTTTTAAGTGCCGGGGTGCTGGGCCCAGGCAGGGCAGCCATGGGGGGGCTGGGGAAGCAGGCAAGGGATGGTGTCAGGCAGGGACCAGTACAAAGCCCAGGTCCAGCTCCCTGTGGCAGCAAGTGGGCACTGCCTGAATCTCTGAATTAATTCGGAGGCTTCCAATTCAATTCGGACCTTTTAATGTGTCACCCAATTCTATTAGGATTTGAAGATTCATCCCCCAAATTGGGCCAAATCTCCTCCGAATCGAATTCGAGACCGAAGCTTCACACAGCCCTACTCAACAGCCCCTCACAAAGAAAACATAAGAATCTACAGCTCCTACACATCTATCCCAGAATGTAGCATATCTCATCAGTGCAATAAAAGCCCTAATGGAAACTACATAGCTGAAACCAGTCAAAAACTATACTTCAAAATGAACAGTTACAGGAACAAAATAAGGGACAGAGACACGTGAACACAGGTAGGAAAACACTTTTCACAGAATAGCCGCTACCCTTCTGAACTCACGATCCTCGTACTCAAGGAAAAGTTACAAAACATCTTCAGATACAGGTCTGGAAACAAAAAAACCCACTAACTAGAAACAGGGACTAAACAGACTTTATGGCTCGTTATAATCGACCTGATCTCTGCTAGTACCTCTGCACTGCACAGGTGATAAGGACTACGCTTCCCTCTTGAATGGTATTACTCTTCCATTAATCAGGTTATCCTTCCCATTGCATTTCTCTTATTTGCTGGCTATTATAATATACCTTGACTTCAGCAAGGCTTTTGATACAGTCTCCCACAACACCCTCACACGCAAGCTAAGGAAGTACAGGTTGGATGAATGGACTGTAAGATGGATAGAAATCTGGCTGGATCACTGGATTCAAAGGGTGGTAATCAATGACTCCATGTCTAGTTGGCAGCCTATATCAGTGTGCCCTTGTTGTGAAGAAAGCTAACAGCATACTGGACTGCATTAGTAGAAGTGTTGCCAGTAGAGCACGGGAAGTGATTCTTCCCCCTCTACTCGGCACTGGTATGACCACATCTGGAGTATTGTGTCCAGTTTTGGGCCCCTAACTACAGAAAGGATGTGGACAAATTGGAGAGAGTTCAGTGGAGGACAACAAAAACAGTTAAAGGGTTCAGGCATGTGACTTACGAGAAAAGACAAGGGAACCGGGCTTATTTAGTCTTGAGAAGAGAAAACTGAGGGAGGATTTAATAGCAGCCTTCAACTCCCTGACAGGTGGTTCCACAGAGGATGGAGTTACACTGTCCTCAGTGGTGGCAGATGACAGAACAAGGAGCAATGGATTTAAGTTGCAGCACACAAGTTTAGGTTAGATATTAGGATAAGCTCTCTCATTAGGAAGGTAGTAAAGCACTGGAACAGATTACCCAGAGAGGCTGTGAAACCTCCATCCTTAGAGGTTTTTAAGACCAGGGTAGACAGAGCCTTGGCTGGGATGATCTAGTTGAGAATGGTCCTGCTTTGAGCAGGGGGTTGTAGTAGATGACCTATAGAGGTCCATTCCAACCCTAATTTTCTACAAGGCTGTGATACTCCTGACAATGCCTCTTTTCTCCTACTTTACAGTACAGTTCCACACCTCTAAGTAAACTTTTTATTTAGATACGATTTTACATATCTTAAATCCTAATTGCATCTGTTAGTTAGCTCACACTGTAACTGCTTCTTTCTCAGATGTGAGGAAAGATAGGTACTTCATGCCTGAAAACTTGACTAAATCTCTCCCAACCATGCAGTTGGCCCGTTAAGAGATATCGCCCACAAAAATACTTGCTTTTCTCTTATTTCCTGGATCAAGAGAGCTACAACATCACTCCAACACTACCAGTTGTAAAAATAAATGAATGTTGTTTGTGAAGCACTTAGATATTGATAAATGACATAGAAAAGCCCACCACAAAAGTAATAATCTTGTCTTCAATGCAGCATTTGAATAGAGTCTAGTAAATAAGACACGGGATCACACACTGAACAATAAGGAGAAAACAAAATACTAAACAGCTGCTGATTCAGTGAGGACTGCTCGTTTTGTTCACTGAACAATACAGGAATCCTATGGAGGAAAGTAACGTGATTAGCAAAATACAGTTTGTATCAAACAGCATGCACACAAGGAGGCTGAATTAACACTGCACAGATCATTCTGAAATAATAGTTAATTCATCAAGTCAGTGAGACATTTTAGAAAGACTGAATATCATTTTACAAGATATACAACAGGGCAAGCTGAAATTATGAGCTCAATGCAAAAAAAACTACTGGGTGAGGTTCTACAGATTCTGTTATATAGGAAAGCAAATCCACAAATCTAGTAAAATGAAAAGCAATATTTTTTTTAAAACTCAGCGAAGATGCTAATCTTTGCTGAAGAGTGTATCCAAGACAAGTTTCCAATTTCAGCTAATTTTCCTATAGACATCTCTTAAAAAGCTGTGGGTTTGCTGCATTTTGTTTTAAAACACTCTCAAAAATGCAGAACAATTTTGCTCCAAACGTTCAAAAAAAGCAAAGAGCCCACAATGGAAACTGCAGCAAGAAGTGTATTTTTTCCAGAAAGTTAGAAACATATGAAAAAAACTGGAAACCATTTTGAATCTCAGCTACAGCTATCACTAGTGACTAACCAAAATAACAGACATTTCTCAGCTTATGCCAAAATGCTTAAATACTGGGCATAGAGAGATTGCTGTAGGGAAACATGACAGCCATTACAGAGCAATAACTCACACTCTGGAAGCATTTTAATTAATATCGAATATTGGCCAGCACACTGATCTAAATCTTATTTCTTGACATGCTGCATCTATTTGAGTCCCAGGTGGTCAGCTAGTGGGAAGGCAATCTATTCTCAGTCTCGGTCAAGGGATGACAACTCTAGCAATGGGTCACCCAACTTCTTCCATTTTACCGACTGTATAGAAGCCATTATTAATGCATGAGAAAGCCCCAAGATGAAGCAGACCTTGAACCCAATTGCCTTTTTAGTCCTGGAACAGCAATGCTGTCATCTGAGCCAGAGTTCTTAGTTTGTTATCATCTAATAAAGTGCACTGTTAAGTAATATTTCCTTTCTGAGGGTTCTTCCAAGTCCCTTTCCCTCCAAAGCAACCCAGTATGTGTAATTCTATCTATATAGGCTTTATGTAGCTCCCATTAGTATAGTATCTGAGTGCCTAATTGCCACTGTTGATTTACTTTACTGCTCGGGAGGAAATGCTATAAAAAAATTAAATAGGGACTGTTAAGTTCACATTTTTATTATAGTATAATTGGGCTACCCTGGTGAAGAGGGTTGCAAATCCTGCCATTAAAACTCTCCATTGTCAGGGCTGCAAAAAAATCAACTAAAAAAAATGTCTTACAGGTTGGGACTCAACTCAAAGTCTCCACCCTAGATTGAAGTATTATATGCACTGCTTTACTCTGCAGATTTGCTCCTCATGGTGGCTTACTAAGAAACTATGATGGTACCTACAGTACATTCATATTCTTGTTAATTGATTTATTTTTATTGCCATCATATAGTTACAGAAAAGTGAGACTGGAGCAGCAGGACATCCTACATAACTGAATTAATTAAACTTCAAATTTAGCCTTTTTCATTTTCCCCTCTGCATCAAGAAAAATGACTTAAACCCTAACCTTGCAAAAAATGTACTACCATACTTATATACATGGTAAATAACCCTGTCTAAGCATGTGCTTACATCTGTGCAGGATCTGGACCATCCTCTACAAGCCTTCCCTTCCCAAAGACTTTACCAAAGGACACTTTCGGCTTCTGATCTGAAAAGTTATTTTATTTTTCCCCATCTATGTTGATCAATTTATCTCACTGAAAACAATTAATTTAGTCTTGCAGCCAATGTTAGCAATGACAATGAGACTTTCACCGTTTCATCCAAACTAGAGGGATGCAAAATATGCAGAGTATCCCCACAGATGTCTAAAATAGGCTTGAGATTCACAGTAAGCCCAGTAAGCATAATCATTCAAGCACAGCTATTTCTAATCTCAGAAGTAAACAGCATCAGTTCCAAATTAGTAGATACCGTAAGATGATGGGTTGGATCTCTGCAGCTGGTGAACAAAGAGCATAACCAGATTCCACTCAAGACAAAGCCCATTCTATCCCCCAAATGAAGTGGAAAAGCATACATTTCACATCGAGTCTGACCACCGGGTGACTTACTACTAGGGATGAACGTAATTCATAGTTTCACAGCTTTTGCAGAAACAGTGTAATCTGGGATTGCCTGGGAAATTTGTTAAATCAACAACAAAATTTAATAAAAAGAAAGTGCTGGATCCTCACTGCTGGGAGGGGAAGGCGTCAGTTAGTTGGGTGCCTCGTTCCCTCTCCCCCCCCCGCCAGACCTGTCCGCCAAACAGTACCGAGGGGTGGGGCCACACAAAGGGCAACCAGCAGTCAAAATGGCAGCCACCCCCTCCTCCTCTACCCCTCCAGCCCACAGGGCGGGTATGCCAATCAGCACCAAGGGGCAGGGCTGCCGCAACATGCTGCAGAATTTGAACTTGAGACTGCAACCAACCCGCAAAAATTGACAAGTCCCCCTGCAATTTAGGTAGGTTAGTTTTAACCACTGTATAGGTGTATTTAGAGCCAGATAAGATGAGGTGAGATAGTGCTTAAGGAACCAGTACAGGCTTCAAGTTTTAGCCGCACTAATGAATGGTTAAACACCACCAGCAGAAGTAATGGTTATCAGACCCAATGGAAATAAATAGCAATTTCAAACAAGAGGATGCACTATCAACGGATGTTTTTAAACTGGATGCTTGAGTAGATTATAAGAGCCTTGGAAGAAGGAAAAGGTCTGCACCAGTTCTTAGCACATGCAGACGATATCTGCTAGTAGGAGAGGAAATGAAAAAGGAACAAAAGAATACAGAGATCACAGAGTCAAATGCCGAAGAAGTTGGGTTTGCTATCAATGTCAGAAGCTGGGCTTGCTATCATTGCCTACATGGTCACTTCCAGAAATAAATCTCAAAATTACAAGATAAGGACAGAGAGTGACAATGTGGGAAGGTCAGACAAATTTAAATATTTAGGAACAATAACTACTGAGAGCAATCATATACCTGAAGAAATCAAGGCAAGACTTTACAGTGCTGTTGAGCCTGGATGAAATAGTGGTATCACAGATAATCTCAAGAAACCTTACAACCCAGCTTTATACAACTGTTCAACTTTTATATAGATGTGAATTCTAAACGCTGACAAAGGCAAATGGAAAAAGGCTGTAAGTGTTTGAAAACAAAATGCTAAGGAAAATTTTTGGTGCAATACAAGAAAACAGACTGTGGAGCAGAAGGTATAATCAAGAACTTGTGGGCCTTTGCAAAAGACCTGATGTCTTGAGCAAGATAAAAGTACAGAGAATGAAATGGGCAGGGCATATCGCAAGAGCTGACAAGAAAAGGCACATGAAGCAGATTTTAGACGCTGAGGTGGAGGGTATCAGACCTAGAGGCAGACGGAGGCAATAACAGGAAGATAACAGAGAAACTGATTTGGAAGGGATAGGCAATTAAAGCGACAAGGTAGAAGGAGATTGCACAAGACAGGATGAGATGGAAGGCTCTAGTTAAGGCAGCTACAGGCCCTTTAGGGCTGTAAGATGAGACAGGGTGCGAGAAAGCAAGAAAGAGAAGTAACGGTGGGACTAGTGTAGGAGGAAAGCAGGAGAGGTGGCCTGGATCGTGAACATCACTCCATCTTTAGAATCCCCCCACACCAGTTCATACCCAAAGCCATCTTTCACATTCGTTCACACCTTACATCTTTATCCCATGAAATATTTCTGCATTAGGGCAACCTGGCCCTCCTATCAGAACTTAAATCAAACTCCAAAATATATTTAATAATAATTATTTAGACTCTGCAAAATAGATTTTCCCAGTTTACGGGTCAACCTAATTTATCTCCATCCTATGCAATGGAAAAGTACTTATCTATTGTTTCCTATCTCTGCTGCATCTTACAGGCTGCAAATGTACTTTATTAAAGAAAGCAACTTTTATAGTGACTAAATTAATAAAGCATGTATTTCCAAACCCAGCCTCTCCAGTTGGTATGGTAAAAACCATAATATAAAAGGGTCCCAACTCTGCAAGACAGTTTATAGGAGATACAGTTTATATAGTGGAGACATATCACATACCCCCATTATGTCTCTATCAACATACTAGGCCTTGCAAATCTGCCCTAAATAAAAACAAAATTGACAACATATTGTGTCGGAGGCCAGCTGGGCTGCATATTCTTAGCATGTATTTGGCAATGCTTAGATTGTTCTCTCCCCTTTTAACAAACAACTTGCTTACAAATGAAAAACTTGCCAATGCTCTAAAGCATTCTTTAATGTTCAGATGTCATTAGGATTGTATTCAACAAGGTCTCCTGGAGAGATCAGCAAATTAGCCAACAAATCCATGGAGATGAAGCTCTGTTACTTAGAACCTAGTGGGACTGAACACAACTTTCTTATGAACCACAACGGAGGCAAAGATTGAGTGTGTATATTTTCGGGGGGGGGGGGGCACGTGCATGCACACACAGAGCTAGAAAATATACAAACTCAGTCTTCGAGTGAGACACACATAACGCTTCAGCACTAATCCTTTACTGCCATACTAAAACAAGATTTTAGTAAAACTCTTTATTTTTACAAACTGTATTAGGTAACAACAATTCTTTCTAAACACTTCCATATGCATACAATTGTATCTTGATTTCCTAACCAAGTAGTCTACATTAAACACAATATTAATCCCCTATGGGGGGGAAAGCAGTTGGACGGGCAGGGCACTTTAAAAAACTATTGAATTACAGTAGGCAAGACATTGCATAGTACATGTCAATAGGAAAATGAAACAAACTTCATTGAGCATATATGATGGAAATGGTCAGTTAAGCACAAATCTTACACGCATAAAAACTTTGGCTACAAATATATCTAAAAAGATCTGGATGTGTTGCTGTGATCATTTTTCACTCCATAAACTCTTGTGTCAGCTTTTCAGGTTCCTTTTCATGGCCATCTGGGTTTCTGCGCTTTTTCTACTCTTACTTTATCCACCAAAGGGGTCATAAATTCAGTATTCCAGAACAAACAGGATATATAGCCAACATAACCTTTCCAGAATTAACTGTCACAGAATGCTGAAAAGAGCAGTGAGAATGGGTATTGTGAACTGCTATATCCAGACATTTCTGGAAGCTGGCAAAACCCAGCTTTAAAACAAAGTCCTCCTGAAAACTGGTTAGCTCATTTAATTTTTCAAAAGGGAAACAACTATTGTTCATCTCAAGAAGTTGAGAAAACTGGATTTTTTGGATTCTTCATAAACAAACACATCACTGAATGAAATGTTATCTTTAATAAATATAGATTAGAACACTGAGAAATACGATTACCTAACAAGTAAGATGTTTTTGATATCACAGTTGAAACATGATAGGTCTCTTCTAGATTATCTCTCCAGTCATTCTGTGATTATCTCTGATATCCCAAAACAGACAGCTCAGTTAATGAATATACCATAATGAAAATAAAAAGGCAAACAAATTAGTAATGGAGAGCTGCAGGTTTCTTATACTAATGATGCTGAACATAGTATAAAATGAGAAAATATAAATATGACAAACACAAAAGAATCAACAAGATTAACCCAGGATAGTTGGTGAAACATGGCCAGTAATCTTATAATGGACACTGGTGACAATAAAATATTATTGTTTCTCCAACCCGGGAAAAAAAAAACCCCAAAGCCCCCAAAATACATGATTTGCTGGGAAAATGTCCTGAAGATTATATCTAACACTACAGAATAAAGGACAAGGAGATCTTTGCTATTTGCAATGGTATCAAAAAATAAAATCGAAAGTATGAAAGGACTTTTTCATCAGTTGAAGTCTTAAATCTTGCTAGGAAAGAGACACTACCTATATCCCTAAACCACACTGCATAAATTAAAAAAATATATATTCCACAACTACCTGTAACACTCACAGACAGCTAATTTAAAAACATCAGAAAAGTTGTTCCAGATTCTCAGTGGCACTTGCTGGTAACACTTGCTGGAGGTCTCAGAAAAATTAAGTTTCTCCTGTAAGTCTGTTGTGAGAAAAATGATGAATTTCTTGAAACACTGTATGCAACAAAGGATAACTTTGTCAAAGAGATGCCACATTTCCAAAAACAACAATTGAAGGAGATGCTGAACACTCATTATAGGGTGATTAGATTACTATCATGATATCAGTGAAAGTTTGGCTTTGTCTTATTAACAACAAGAACTAAATCCACTCAGATAAAATAAAAAATGGCTCAAAGAAGCTATGGGAACTTTGAATAGTTTCTTCACCATGATTCGTCCTAAAAGAAAAGGCAATAAGTTAAACTGTCACCACTGCTCTGCTGCAGTTTACTGAGCATAAAGAGCCATGTGATCCAGAAATGAAAGGAAAAGCAAAACAAAAACCCAAAGCAGGCCAAAATTATCGCTTTCTAAATCTTCTGTTACAAAGCACCACAAACAAGGGAGTAAAAAGTAGCTCTGTGATATGCAGGAGGCAGTGATACTGTCAAAAAGTTCTGGGAATATCAAGCTGCCAGCATAGTACATCTGAACTGCTTGAAAAACTTACTCATATGCTCAATAAAGTTCTCTCTCATTTATCTGTGCTTTATTTAATGGTTAAAGTCTTTACATTTTATTTATCACTTAAAAGGAGGACTATCAACATATAACACTGCATCCAAAAAGAGGCAAGTCAACAACATAAGATGAAAGAAAGAAGTTCATAAGACACCGTGAGAACACAGTTAAACAGAAGAAAAATGTTTACATCATCTTTTAGGTTTGGTATAAAGAATTTTTGATGCTGGGGACTATATGGCCCAAGGGGATTGGTAATGGGAGAGAAATAAATCCTTTCACCTCTAGGTTGAAATCCAAACCAGGTTGGCAGTAGCCAAAAACCATTATCTTAACATCTGTTAGCTGTTTGGTAACCTATGTGAAATGAGTTATACTCCTTAGTGTCCACATCATAGTCGCACTAATTGGCACCATGTCGACAATCTAAACAGAGAGGTCAAAGCCTGAACATACAGCAAGCATGAATTACGAATTTAGTTCATTTCAGTTTTGAGTCCACATGTGATAAATTACCTCGTTTCATGTGTGTGTGTAACCCCACCTAGCCATACCACCACCTTCCATTCACCCTCAAAGTAAAAACATAATTCAAATAAGCAAACAAATTTTAATTGCTCCCTTAATTAGACGTTTGCCATAGCTTCTGATTTGATAAAATCATATAAACATGATCTTAAATTTATTCCTATTCAGCAAAGCACTTAAGCAAGTCTTAACTTTTTATCAATGTGACTAAATATTGTGCTTAATGATAAATAGGTTTCATGAATAGGAGCCAAAGTCTGTAAAAGGCTTAATCCTTTATTGTTTATTTCTCACTGTTCCTCACAATACAACAAATCAGTGTAACCGTACAAATTCTAGATGCCTGAAAGCCCCCTTTACCTTTGGTCCATACCTGTTCTAGTTTTCTCCACAAGTGTGAGGATTTAGAAGAAACAAAGAATTGGGTGACACGTGCTAGCCTGTATGAGTACAACATGGTGAAAGGTCATAACTACCTCAAGCCTAATTTTTCACAAAGTGAGCTTAGAGGTACAGAACAGGGTTTTAAAGCAGCAAAGTAAATTTTGCCAATGGGTGAAACATAAAGAAACTAACTAATGAAATTGTTAGAAACAAAAAAGTGGATTACTTGCATTCTCTGAGTGTGGCTGCATAAAAAGTAATGGCCTAAAATAAGAAGGGGAGATATTCCATAAAAAATGCTTCCCAATGGTTACCCATCATCTTCTTGGATAGGTTTAAGAATATTTGATACCAGGACCTAGTAATGAAAGTGACTGGCTGCATCTTCCTGGAAGCTGTCCAGGAACACATTAGATAACAGAATACCATAGGAGCACTGTGCCTTCTTTAAAGCAAAGAGTTGGACTGTGTAATTAAGTACTTATTATTAAATAATGGAGTAATTATTACACAATAGCTGCAGGAACCACTGCATTTACTCTTATGAGGAACTGTCACTTTTTATTTTGTTTCGAGAAAGATGATAATGTTGGTTAAGAATAGTGACCAACCAGGAAAGGGATAAATCCGATCACAATACCCGGCAGTTTGGGAGGCATAAACGAAGGAAGACTTGAGGGATAGTCTGGTGAGTTTGCAGAGAGTCCTTTCCCCAACAGTCCAATGCTTTATTTTGTTACTCAAAGGTATAGTCTGCACTCAGAAGAAAGGAGCTCACAGTAGAGATGGGACACCACTGTGTCTGAAAACAGAGAGAAGACTAAAAGCCAGGGTTCCACATCTGCTTTTACAGTTGTCTGTGTAACAACTATTTGTTGTGTTGGCTCATGCAGAGAAAACTTAAGTGTCCAGTAATGATGGGTGCTGCTTTTTTTTTTTTTTTTTTAATTCAAGACTACATTTGTCAGAAGATCATTAGACTGTGCAAGTTCTGCTGAGGGATGCTGCGGCAGCAACTAATGTGTGCGTACTCACTGCCAAGAACTCTGTATTCTTTTTCAAGAGCTTTCCACTCAGGGGGTTGTCTGATTTTTTAGAAGATATTCCTATCTACTGGGATTACAGCTTTTGCCAGGCCTGCCACAGCTGCATTACCTTTAGGCACCTGGACAATGGCTACTTTCTCATACTGCCACTGATGGTCCATCTCCTAAGGAGGCCCTTTTCTTCCTCCCTTTAGCATCCCTCTTTCATATGGAATTAGACTGCAGTACAGACTCTTTTAATGCCAGAGGGACGCCTTGTGGTTTGGGACATACAGTAATTCTGGTTTCTCTTCCCGTTGCAACAAATAATTATCTCAACACTTTAAGAAGGAATCAGTGCATTAACATCAGGGAAAGAACTAGGAGAGGTGACAGTCTGCCAAAAGCATATGCAAACTGAGACTGATACCGCTGTCTGTTCCTTTGGCTGCATTCACCCCAGCAAGTTGCCAGCTCAGAGAGAACTATGCCCTCCAGTCTTCCCCCAACTAGCCTGATGTAGGTCAAGTTACTGAATGCAGTGAAGACAAAGGCCTGTTCCAGATATGCATATAAAATCATTAGGTAGGCTAACATAATGAAGCCTTTTACTTGGTTGGAGCAGCTCTAGTTTTCACATCAGCACCTCCATGCATATGGTTTGTGGCCTTTGCTACATAACTGTATTTATGGGCATGCCACATACCCCCGGATAAGAAATGCACCTTGTTTTTGGGAAGGCGAAAGGAAGAAAAAAAGATTTTTCACAGTTATGGCTGCATAGAGTCGGGACAGATCCACTCACCCTTCCTTTCCAGCTCAGGCAAAAGTTAATGTTAGCCCTTTCGCAATTGAATTGCTAGCAGCTCTTGACTGCCTGGCTAAAAGCTGAAACTGTAGCTGCTGCTTAAGACTGGACTCCGTGGGCAGATCTAGGATTTGGAAAAGAGCTAAAAGCAGTCTGCAGGGCTGGGAAATATAAAAAGAAAAACCAGGAACAGCTAACAGCAACGTGGCCAAAGAAAGGATAGCATCAACATCATTAAAAGGGAGAGAGAGCTAACACCGTTGGAGTGAAGAACAATTATCAGGAATCAGGTAGATCATAATGAGACAAAGTCAGTTGACTCCCTTGATGCTGCCTGAATACAAATCTGTGCAAAAAATAAAGAAATTGACTCCCCATTTAAGATGGTCACCTCAGTTTTGGAAGCTAATTTTTTGGAAAATGTTGTGTGGTGCATGAGTAAACATGGTATTTACACAAGAAATTAAAACAGTAGCAATTGCTAATTGATGAGCTACTCTGAAAACAGATTCTTCTCCTGTGGGAAAGCAGGAGAGCTCCAAAAGGGAATGCTTCCTTTTCTGTAAGGGATGAAATCAGGCAGGCAGGAAGGAAATCTGAATTATGTAAGCCTCTGCCAAAGTTCCTTTTAAAAAAGGGGATAGAAAGGGGGAAGGAAATTAGGTTTAGGTAAAAATGTATGTTTAATATCTTTCCACACGATGGGGAAAAGCTAGGAAATTCTAGGCTAAGGGTCACACCATGTCCTTACATTACATCCTTGGCCTTCCTTCACAAAGATGAAGGGAACAGGGTCTTTTTCTGCATCACAGTTTTCATGTTACATAAATATTGCACTTGTTATGTGATATTCTCTTTCATGGGTGTCATTCTGGGCCCTGGTGTAACAGGACCATTAAAAATGTGGGTTTTTTCTTTAAAGAAAAAAAGGGATGATTTATAAGTTATAACTAAGCAGAGACAAAGGCTCCGTTGACATAACATGTGGATTAAATCTGAAAAGAGAAAGAAAGCTGTTCTGCTAAACTGACAGTTCTGCATAGAAGGCTAGATCTAAATTGGTGCAATAAATCAATGGGAAACAGTTCTGTTTGGCCGAAAAAAGCATTTAGTTGGACAGGGAACAAGGGCACTTTAAAATTGCTCTGGACACTGTAATCAGAATGATTTCTTCATTTTAGGTTTTTGTTTTTTGGAGGTTTTTTTTAGTATATCCCAAAAGTTTTCATTTGCTTTGCTTAGAGCTGTTTACTCTTTGGTATTTAATCTACTCCAAGTTAGCCTGCCAAAACCATCGGGCTCTTATCTAAACAGCTCCTCCCTATGCAACATAGAAGTTAGATCAAGCTCTGAAAGAGTTTCACTGATTTAAAGAAAGCAACCTAGCCCACACTGCCATCTTTCTTCACTGGGCATCAGGCATGACCTTCATCTAAGTTTCCTCCTGTCCCCACAACAAGTTATTCCTCTCCTCCTTTTTAGCAGCTCTTACTCTAACTTATTCTAAATCTCTATTTGCACTTATCCTTTCACACATACATTATTTCAGCAGAAAAATTTCTGCTGTTGCCACTGCCTGCCCACGTCAGACAGCCACTTAACCATCAAAAACCACATGAGAATCAAACTCCTCAATCACTGCTTCTAACAGTAACAGTACAGAGATACCCAGGAAGCCTGCCGGAAAACACCCGCTTTGGACTCTGGATGCTGAAAGGTAGCCCCATGGATGATGTACACTGAAAGGCTAGGAGAACTTGGCAGGACTTTCCAAGCATAATAAAATGTAGCCGGGACCAAGGACTGTAGCAGTCTCTTTTAATAAAAATCAGACGATACCTGGAACCAATTACAGCCTGAAAGCAAAGATGATGCTGGCGTCCTTTAATGACATTTAACACCCATGTGTCATGGTTAAGTCGTTCCCTAACACATGCAAACATGTCATTATGCAATTCAGATGAGCCTTCAAAGGACAATGCAAACCAAAATATAAACTGTGCCATAAAACTAAACTAGCCTTTTCAGCTAGGCTGTGAAACAGAACTGTAAGAAAAGATTTGTGGAAGACAGTACTGCAGAGCAAAGTATTTCATACAAGCATCTGTGGCTTCTCTTCACCACTTTACCCAGAATTCCACGCCGCTGAGAATTTTTTTTTCACAACGAGCAACTTGTGCATGTAATAAAAGGGCTAAGGGAGTGTGACATTATATTGTATGAAATGAAGTTGGGAATTTCGGACCCTAAATCTTTTGTCCTTCAAGTTTTATTATTTTCAATTAGAAGCATAAGACTAAAGTCCTTCTGAAAAGAGCTAAAAACACCCTTTCACTGTGAGGGAGTATGTTATAAAACTGTTGCTCAAAATCCTACTGTTGAAATTTGCACTTTTTTCATTTCTTAGACTGAATTTGCCATTCAGGCACACAAAATTATTTATTTTTTATAAGCTGAACATACTTGATATCTGCAATAGCACTACTCAGCATTTGCACATTGGTATCACTTTTCATCCTAGGATATTCCGAGGCACTTCCAACCAACAGAATAATATACATTATTCATCAGCTCCATCACACATTATTCAAGCAGCTCGCCTCTGGAGTGAAGCTCAGTAGCTGTTTATGAGTTCAGAAGTTCAGGCGTCTGAAACAACTGTGAGGAATTATGAGCTTTTCAAACCTTATCCATGGTCTTCCATTGCCCCAGATAAGAAAATCTGACTTGGCAGGGTTGGCTGAATCCCGACAGCATAAGGACATAGTTTCACCATTGCTCAGTTCATGCCGATCAACAGCCTGGAAGTCTGTGCAAAGGGCTGAAGACCCCTGATTCTCTCAGCTCAGGAGCAGTTTACATGGCACCATGCCTTAACTCAGTTCCTGCTATCTTCCAATTCTCACTATCCATTCCCTGGTCAAAAGAGATCAGCTGAAGCAGAAAGTTTTTTGCCTTTCCCTCCTCGAGCAACCACTCTCTATACCTCCTAACTACTGGGACTACAGGTAACAGTAATAGAGGGAGAAAGATAACTTCAGGATGCTCCCATTTTTACAAAACAGATGATGGGGGAATTGAGAAAAAGATGATGATGCAGAGGATGGACAAGTACTTCATTTTTTTTAAACAACTTTCTGCTTCCCAGAAATGACATTAAAGGCCTGTGACATTTTAAGTGTTCACATCAACACAAAAGAACTCTTCAGAGCATAAAGCGAAAAAAATGGTCTTGTAGCTAAAACATAGAGCCAGGACATGTGTTCGACAGACACATTTCAGATATGACGTTATAGTCCTGGCCCACCTTTGTAACGTCTGTGAGTCATACAGATGAAATGACGACATAGAATTAGTAGCACTGAAGCAATGCTGCAGCTGTTATGGTCTAGGAAATGAGTGCCAAGGATTTTTGTGGGTGATATCTAGGGGCCTTCCCAACTCAAGGAGGTTGCTGGCCGCTTTTGTAGGTTTATTGTGGCACTGCCCCCTCCCCCCCACCCCATGCCTCAGATTGGCTGAAGGGCCTCACACTCCATCACTGATTGGTGAAAAGGGATGTCAATGATGCAGCTACACCCCTTTCCACTAATTGGCTGAGAGGGCTGCCATGCAGCCATGCCCCTTGCTGCTGATTGGTGGAGAGGGGTGGGAGTGGCATGACAGGCAGCCCTCCTTTCCCCCCCACCACCCAGGCCAGCTACACTGGGGAGCCAGAATTTTATTTTTATTAAGTTTTTTTTTCCTGTGGATTTTGCAGAGATCATCTTATTTCACAATTTCCACAAAATCACGATTTCAGTAGGTACCTAATGATATCTTTTATTAGACCAATCGCACAGCTGGGGTAGTCTTAGATAAGCCTTCAAATGCAGCGTAATCTTCTTTAGAATAACAACTAGAATTATTAATTAACAAATGTTGCCAAAGCTGATTTGGCCTGGCTTTGTTTAAATTTATGTCTGTATATCTAGATAAGTTCAAGAGTATGTTCGCAGATCACCCATAGCTCCTAAGTATGAATAATGCATGTTGTGGGTACAGAAACCAACAATAGCCAGGAAATCTAAAACTACGTTAGATAACATTTTTAAAAAATACGTAATCAAAATAATAATAAAAAAATCATGCCCGCAATGGTAAAAGTTAAACTTTAATTTTAACCTCAAATTTTCCTGGCGTTTGCCACGTTGCCCAACACTTACCAATTTCCATAGAACTTCTCCATTTTAAAGCACTTTCCACACATCATGAAAATTAATCAATCCCCTTGTAAAATAGGAATAACCCTCCTCCAAATCTTAGATGAGAAACTGAAAAGGAAATATTAAGTAATTTGTCCAGAGTTACAAAACAAGTATCAGTGCTAGGAGTAGAAGGGTGAATGTGGTTTTTTGCATGTTTAAGTGTATATGTACAAAAAGGCAGCAACACAAATGGGACTACAACCACTCTCAAATGAGCACAAATTTAGGGTCACGCTATCCCCTCATATAAAGACACTGATAGAAGCATAGTGTTTAAATGATTAAAACTATGGTTCAGAAAGCATTACATAACAGACTGTTATTACCGTCTTCAGAACGTAGGAATTAAGCTGTCCTAGTCCTCTGGAATTTTGTCCTGCTAGTAGCATGAGCTACAAAAAGAGTGATGGCACTATATATCATAAATCTCAGACCTTAACTATTCTACTATGAAGGATAGCAAATTAAGAATGATTTTCACTTCAGTCTCTCTCTGTTTGATAGATATGTGACCTTGCTAATTTGCATCCAATATCCTTTATTAGGAAAGATTGCCCCCTAGTGAAATTTAAAAATAAGTTTTAAAACAATTACAGTAAGGATTACACTGATGAAAACAAAAATTAGATTTTCAAGGTACTTTGAATTATTAGGTTAACCTTTATTTCCAGATGAGCAACAGGTGAAATAATAAATCAAACAACACTAATTTGTGAATTATGCCATGCAAAGATCTTTGGGTTTCTTTATATTCTAGAATACCTAGAATCGTGCAAAAATAGTGTTCAGTACCCTAGAGGGCTAGGTTGGTGGTATCTTTCCAAAGCAGATTAACTGAATTCCTCAACATTTATTTTAGCCATCAGGAATTGGAGAATGACCAAAGAGGGACTTTATAGCAGTAGTGAGAACATCTAATGGTGCCTATGTCCACTGGGAATTAAAAAGTTAAACTGAGGTTGAAAGAAGAGTAAAGTATAATGTTGCTCATAGCAGGTTAGTCGCTCAATATTATTGGCAAGGGGCTAAAAAAAAGTATGAGTACACTACCTTAAGGTAAGGACATATAAAAAAACTTCACCAGTGGAAGAAAGGGAGCAGAGCTTTCCCCATGCAACCACTGCTCCATAGTGACATGATTCTTACCGCATGGCTTGCAGAAACTAACCCATTCTATCACTGAGGACTAAGCTACCAGTGTTTAGCTTTCTTTTGCTGTGGGGTAAGAGCATGCACATAGAAAAGCTGGCACACAGTAAATCTGTTTATCAAGCAGTAAATTTTATGCCCATACATACCTAACTGAAATACTATATGCTCAATACATGCAAGTAAGATCCCAAAGGCCTGTCTAACCAAGCTGTTTGAGTTTGAATGCACAAAATATGAAATTAACACTCTGGACCATAAAATGAAATGAATGCCATGACCAGGTACACAGAGAAGTCCCAACCTTGCAGTAACACTGGGAATCATGTATAACAGGGATATTTAAAGGATACTTAAATCATCCAGTCCTGCAAACTGGATGAGGGGCACAGGGCCAGTCTGTGGGCCAGATGCAGACATTGCATGCAGTGTGTGTCCTGGACTGGCCATGTGTACTGCTGGCAGCACATGCAGACTCCAGCTCTGTATGCCTTATGCAGCACATGCTGGCCAGACCTGTTCACAGCATGTGGTGGCATAGGGCTGGTCCAGAACACACACTAAATGAAGCATGCAGAGCTTGTCTGGGGCACACGCTGCATGTGATGCCCATGCTGGACAGGCCCTGTGCTCTAGCTTTGGGATGCAGGGCCAATTATGACTTGTGCCCCAGTTTATGCCCAGATTGGCCCTGGGCTATGTGCAGCCAATGCTAGATATGCTCTGCACGTTGCAAGCAGCATATGGAACTAGAGCCAGGATAAGCTTGCATGCAGTGTGCCTTTCAGAGCCCCACAGGCTGGATGATCAAGGCTGCAGACTGGATCTTAAAAACCCTTGGTGTACGTAGTTCACAGACAAAAAGGTAAAGAGACCCCTCTGAAACCTATTCCTAAATACGTTTGCTACGCCATAAATCACTGATCATTTTGAAAGGACATCACCAGTGCCACATAAAAAGCAATGGTGATAAGACAGTTCTTGTTACAACTCAAACAAGTGTGACTTTGCTAAGGGGTAGGTTTGCTTTAAGACACCTGCATGAAGAGAGTGTCCCCTGAAAACATACTACAGCTGCTTGTGGGTTTGGTAGATCCTTTAGGAATGAATTCCAGTGAAAAAAGTCATCATAAACTGGCCAGAGTTTAAGCTGATTTTAATAGTCTCAGTGTCAAACCGTGACAATGAGATAGTCTACATACCTGCTCACAGATCCCAGCTTATAAAGGTTTGGGTCCAAGGACACAGCAAAGGTACCTGTAAGGGGGACAGTGCTGCTTGCTCAGTAAGGACAAGATAATTCCACCTCTGTCATATACCTGAAAAGAATCAAACACATTTGTTCATGTTTATATATTTCTCTATTACAGGGGTGTAGGTTGTAGCCATTTTGGTCTAAGGACATAGGCAGACAAGGTTTTTTGGGTAAATCTGATATCTTTTATTAGACCAACTTAATAGTTGGAAAAAAGTTTCTCAGCAGGTCTTCGGGTTTAAAAACCCTTCGTCAGACTGAGGAAGTATCTGCAGTTGGTGTGTGCTATTCATTCCATCCAGGAAGAGCATATACCAACTGCAGATGCTTCCTCAGCCTGACGAAGGGTTTTTAAACCCAAAAGCTTGCTAAGAACATTTTTTCCAACTATTTAATTGGTGTAAGAAAAGATAATCAGATTTACCCAAAGAACCTTGTCTGCCTATACTTTTCTGCACGGTTATCCCCTAATTCAGAATCAGGACAGCATGTAAATGTATACTCAAGTCCTAGTGACGTCAACAGACTTCACATGCTTAAATGTTGAACATGTCTACATGCTTATCTGAACAAAGATGGACTTAAGAACATGTTCAAGTGCTTTCCTGAACTTGCTAAAATCTCTTTTCTTGCTAAATGCAATCTCGTCATTAAGGTAATGGGATGACTGCATCATTTACATAACAAGGGAGTGATTAAGGATCCCTAATGCAGTGTTTACTGAGCCACATTCTAACAACTCAAATGGATCACATTTTAAAAGGCAGATCATCTTGACAAAATCTTCCTTCTCATTCACTGTCATATGAATGTCCCTATGGAATCAAGGCAATTTCTTATGAGAAAAATAACTTTAAATTGTGTGATTTTTAACAATTTTTTCATTGATCTACTATTGGATCTATTATAGATCCACTACTGGTCCCACTAAAGACCTGCCTTGCAAAGAGTCTGAAACACTAGCTCTTTTTACTTCAGAGTGGAAAAGTGCAATTTTTTCCTGTAGCTCAAATGTTAAACCAGTTCTTCTTCAGTTTCTAACAATGTTAGATTTCACATGCCTTTGTGATATTAAGAAATATTTTCCCAAAATTTATAAGCAACCAGATCTCTGACGCAACTCAAGTGGATCAGTTTTATTCAGCATCCATTAAATGTTTTTTTTCCAAGCAATGTGAAATTCCTACTGTGCTTTAGCCCACGTTTTCAAACATTTATCAATTCTGTAATTTTCCAGCCAGTTCCTTTTCTGACGTAACAACTCACCCCTTGAGGAAGCTTAGGGTGAGACAAAGTTTGACATTTAAAGTTCACTGGATAGACAGTGTTCTGGATGTTTTTAAAGTGGGAATTTTTCTTTCATGAACATATAACCCAAACATAACTGAAGCAATTTGCCCAAAACTTAAAAATAAAAAATGGGGGGGAAAAAATCCTTCTTTAAAACCATATTTCAGCCATGGAAACTTGAGTCGAGAATCAAAATTTGCAGAGAGGTACAAGTAAAAGCAAACAATGGATGATAATTAAAACATTTTGCAACTGTACTGTACTGTAACAGTCACTACCAGAGGACCCACAGCCTTCCCAATATTGCCTCATGTAATTTTTAAAGACACTTATTTACCAGCTGCTTTTTCATTTGATAAAATGATAAAGGAGTAAGACATGCATGACAAAAGTTTGTGGTTGAGGAGTTCAATGGGGCATGCACAGAGCCTAGTTACTATACATCACAGCTCTGTTACATATCTGCATGGTTTATCTAATACACCATGAAAATGCTTTGTATTATTGTTACATGACTGTCAACAATGTCCAAAAATAAACTTCATTGTAAGGCTGTGGCAAATAGCGTGACAAGGAGAGTGCAGCATATGTTTTCAAAAAAAGAGTGCTCTACAATGGCAATACCTCGTATTTACATTACAGTTTAGTCAACATTCTTGTAACACCCTTGGCACAGATGCAAAATGAAGAGGGAAGGTTTATTAATAGGCAAGGAACAAAGGCATAAATGGAGAAGCATCACATGATCACTTTCCTATTCTGGCTACATATCATCTAACAAAGGTCCCAAACTGTGTTAAGTCTAGCAACATGTACTGAGTGCAGTTAGCTAGGCCTGTGTGAAGCAGCTAGTATTCACTTCAGATTCAGTCAATTTGGGGGACAGTGATTCGATTTGGTGATTCGAATCACTGTCCCAAATCTATTCGGCTGAATCTGATTTGGAGATTCACCTGCTGCCAAATCAGCCGAATCTCTGACTCACACAGGCCCATCCCCTGCCTGCCCCAGCTCCCGGCACTTGGGGAAAAAAAGCCCCAACTCACCAGCTGCTGCCTGGCAGGGGGCCGATCCCTGCTGACCCCACTGCCCCACGCTGCGTGGGGGGCTCTGCATGAGCCCCCAGAAGCCCAGAGGCTGCTGCAGCAGCTGGTGAGTCTGGGGGCAGAGGGTGGGGGGTTGGGGATTTTCTTAAAGGGCTGGAGCTAGGGCAGGCAGGACAGCTATGGGGGGGCTGGGCCAGTGGGTGGGGGTCGGGGGGCTTGTGACAAGCCCCTCACACAGCATGGGGTAGTGGGGGTCAGTGGGGATTGCCCCCCCTGCCCAGCAACATCTGGTGAGTTGGGACTTTTTTTCCCCAAGAGCTAGGGCCAGGTGGGGCAGCCATGGGGGGGCTGGGAGAGCAGGCAGGGGATGGGGCCTGGCAGGGGTTCCTCCACAGTCCCCTCCCCCTACTTACCAGCTCACAGTCCAGGTCCAGTTCCCTGCTGCAGCGGGCAGGGACTGCCTGAATCATCTAAGCTCTCTGAATCCTTTCTGAATCGATTCAGACCTTTTAATTGGTCCCCGATTCAATTCAGATTCAGAGATTGGCCGCCAAATCTCCTCTGAATTGAATCAGCACCCAAAGCTTTGCACAGCCCTACAGTTAATCTGTTTCTGATCTCACTTATGTTGGTGTAAAACTGAAGTTACTCTGCCAACGTCTATGGAGCTACACTGGTACATATGAGTAGAGAATCAAACCCAGTGCACCTCAGATGGTAATTCATGCTCACATACTTTCAAGCAAATGTGGTGCCTCTACACGTAAGGTGTTTTGTAGAACCATGTTCTTACTCTTTAGCTGTTCATTAAGAATGCACCGGCATTCAATTAAAAGGTTTTCTTGCTTTGCTTAAATTTACCTCTGTGCTCTCTTCCTTGACAATTCCCTCCTCTTGTTATGTACAAGAGATTACATAAGGGAGGGACAACAGTTCCCATCATTTAGAGCTGCCCTCTAGTCATTGCAACAACACCTGTAGCAGGATAGTATATGGCAAAGCTGGTGGAAGATGATGACAGTAACCACAACCACCTTGGGAGAGGTAAAGGCTAAGGG
Organism: Crocodylus porosus; assembly: GCF_001723895.1. Taxonomy (NCBI): domain Eukaryota; kingdom Metazoa; phylum Chordata; order Crocodylia; family Crocodylidae; genus Crocodylus; species Crocodylus porosus. The sequence continues at coordinate 1,477,417 of NW_017728925.1, forward strand.
AATAAACCCTAAAAGAAAATCCAGACTGGAGCCCCTAAGACAGCCGATTAATTCAATCTTCTTTCTGGCAACTCCTACTACTTTCCTGGCCCCACATCATATTGGTTCTACCTTTCCAACAGATAAGTCAGAAAAGTTGACAGGGTGATTCTGATGCTTGGGCAATTCTTGATCACCTAGCAAACACCCAGGCCTTTCTGTCCTGGAGAGGTTACTTCAGTTTGCCAACATATTGAAACAAACAAGAGTCAACAATTACCAGTTATAAGCCATGGATTGATTGGCATAGATCCAGGTGCCAGAGAATATCACTGATGGTGGGAGAAGTCATTGAACCTCATTGGAAAACTACTGCCCACCTTAAGCTGGGCAGTTCCCAACCAACAAGGTGTTTTCCTGCCAGTCTGCTGCTTCAGTGGCTGCTTAGAGCTTAGAGATTCAACTTCAAAGCAGACTGCTACTGTGCACCACCAGCTACTATAAAAATGCAAGGAAAAACTTTCAGTCCTATAGATTGGAAGTTGCAATGTACATACAACGACCCCAGGTATATCCAAACGAGATGGCCTCCAAACCATTCGCTATGCACATAAAACTGCAGTCATTGATGCATCACTTCTAAGACTGAATGCCAATATTGTTGCTCTACAAGAGACCAGACTACCAGGGACTGGTTGCCTAAAAGAGAAGTAGTACATCTTTTTCTGGTGTGGTAAACAGCCCAAAGAAATTGGGTAACATGGTGTTGGCTTTGCACTCAAAAATAACTGTTGTTTGCAATAAACCCCTGAAACAAGGGCTCCAAAAGATTAATAGTGCTTTGACTCACTACTGCCTCTGGTCCTGCCAATCTCTTGTGTGCATATGCCCCTACTCTCACTGCTTCATCTGAATCAAAGGACCTCTTCCACGATGAGCTTAGGGCTTTAGTCAGTCACATAATGAAAAAATCCTCCTGCTTGGAGACTTCAGCTCAAGGGTTGGTGCTGAGTATGCTGCCTGGCCGCACAGTTTAGGCACCAATGGGATCAGCAAAATGAATGAAAACGGACAAATGTTTTGCTTGAGCTTTGTTCATGCAATGAGCTATGTATAACAAATTATTTCTTCAATGTGAAAGCTCAACATAAAGTACCTTGGTGCCACCCACGATCTGGACACTGGCATGAACTCAGCTTGATTATCACACGCTCACAAAACTTCTGTGATGTAGTCCTCATATCATCCTATCAGAGTGCTGACTGATAGTGATCATTCATGGAAACTGTACAGGAATAAGAAACTCTCCTTACTACAAATCAATGCTATGTGACTGAAAGCTGAAGACACATCATCTCGATTCATCAAAACTCTCCAGGGCTCTTTCATCTCTTAAGCTGTGTAATAGTGCTGAGGAGCAATGGGTTCAGCTCAAAGGAGCCATCTATCAAACTGCCTTGGACTCTTGCGGTACCTTGCATCGCAGCTCAAATGATTAGTTTGATGAGAACTAATCTAAAATGATCCCACTCGTAGAAAAGAAATGGTCAGGTCTCCTTAAATACAAGTGTGACCTTAGCTACTCCAACTTGCAGGCACTTCAAGAGATCCAGCAAAAGGTCAAATGTACAGTGAGACAGTGTGCAAACAATTACTGGCTACAATTGCGCAAAAGTATCCAAAAAGCTGCTGACCAAGGCAACATGCAAGCAATGTATGGGAGCATTAGGAATGCTCTCAGGCCTGTTCTGAAGAAGACTGCCCCTTTAAAATCCTCCACAGGTGAAGTCATCAACGACCGCAATAAGCAGATGGATCGATGGGTTGAACATGACTCAGAACTCTACTCAGGAAAATGTGGTCCGTGACTGCTCTCAATGCACTTGACAGCACTTGATCATGAACCTACCGTAAACTAAACAGAAAAAGCCATTGATCAGCTTGCTTGGGGTAAAGCCCCAGGTATAGATTACATACCAGCTGAAGTTACTAAGTGCAGAAAATCCAGCTTCCTCCTAATATGTATGTACTGGAGAGAAGGGGAAGTTCCTCAGGATATGAAGGATGCAAGCATAGTCACTCTGTACAAAAACAAGAGTGATATAAGTGACTGCATAAATATCATGATATATCCTTACTTTGCGTCATTGGGAAGCTGCTTGCCAAAGCTGTCCTGCTACAACTGCAGACCCTTGCAGACAGTCTACCCTGAGTCTCACTCAATGTGGTTTCAGATCCAGTAGATCCACAACAAGAGATTATATTCTCCCTGAGACAACTACAAGAAAAGTGCAGTGAACAAAGAAAATCTCTGTACATAGTATTTGTCAATCTCACCAAAGCCTTTGATCTTGTCAGCAGAGACGGTTTGTTTCAAATCCTGAAGATTAGCTGCCCTCCTAAGTATCAAGTCCTTCCACGTCAGTATGTGTGAAACAGTGCAGTTTGATGGGTCTCATTCAGAAGGATTTGAAATCAAGAATGGTGTCAATCAGGGCTATATCCTAACTCTGTCACTTTTGGGGATTTTCTTCACTGTCCTACTCAAATACAAATTTAGTAGCTCTTCAGAAGTACACCTTCAGACCAGATTCAATAGGAACCTCTTTAACCTTGCTCATTTGAAAGCAAAACTGAAAACCCAAGAAGTTCTTGTCCATGAAATGCTCTTTGCCAATGATGCAGCAGTGTCATTCAGAAGCAGGACTTCAAAATGGTGGACGGGTCATATTCCACCTCCGGGGAGTGAGTAGTAGAGTCCCCCAGGGCTTGGTCCTTGGGCCCGCACTGTTCAATTTCTTTATCAGTGATTTGGAGGATGGCGTGAAAAGCACCCTGTTTAAATTTGCTAATGACACCAAAATTTGGGGTGAGGTGAGCATGCTAGCAGGGAGGGAAAGACTGCAGCAAGACTTGGATAGGTTACAGGGGTAGGCTAGCAAAAACAGGATGCGTTTCAATACCGACAAGTGCAGGGTGCTGCACTTGGGCAGCAGTAACCAGCAGCACACTTATAAGATGGGAAACTCCCTTCTTGAGAGCA
>NW_017728925.1:1480713-1502840 GCF_001723895.1 Crocodylus porosus
CGGATCTGGAACCACCTTCCAAGGGAAGTGGTACTGGCTCCTACCCTGGGGGTCTTTAAGAGGAGGCTTGATGCCTACCTAGCTGGGATCATTTGAGCCCAGTTTTTTCTCCTGCCCTGGCAGGGGGTCGGACTTGAAGCTCTATAAGGTCCCTTCCGACCCCACTTCTATGATTCTATGAAAATCTCATGGTTTCCTTGTTTCATGCTTGTGATAATTTTGGTCTGACCATTAGCCTAAAGAAGACAGTAGTCATAGGTCAACAAGTTGACCACTCTCCTGAAGAAAAAATAAATGATGAAAGCCTGGAAGTGATTAAAAAATTCACTTACTTGGGCTCTGCTGCCTCACACAATCTTGGCTTGGAAGCTGAAATTAATGTTTGCATTGGAAAGACAAGCAACGCCATGGCTAAACTTCAAAACAGAGTCTAGAAAAACTGAGCGCTCACTCTATTAACAAAGATGTCTGTCTACAGTGCCTGCATACTTAGTTCTCTACTGAATGGCAACAAAACATGGACTCCTTATGCCAAGGAAGAAAACTAACAGTTTCCATCTTCTATGTCTCCACCATATTCTGGGCATAACATGGCACGACAAAATCTCCAACTTTGCTGTTCTGGAATGGGCCAAGATATCCTCAGGAGTATGTTCATGCTCTTGAGACAGAGATGCCACCATCTGTGAATCATATGAGCAATGGCCAAATCCCCAAGGACGTACTCTACAGTGAGCTGGCCACTGGCAAACATCAACTGGGACAGCTCAGACTCAGTTTTGTTGATGTCTGCAGGAAAAACCTTTGTGAGCTGCTCATCAATGGCTAACTCTAAGAATCAATTGCTTCAGACCACTGTGAGTGAAAAGACGCTGTGAAGCAGGGTCTACGTCACTTCGCGATGGAGAGGTTCAATGATGAAATAGAGAAGAGGAGTCAGAAGCAAGCAAGACAAGATGGTACTTGGCATGCCGGTGCAAGCTCAACTGAGTTTGCGTGCAACTTGCTGGAGGGTCTGCTTGTTGCCCATCAGACTCCTCAGCCACGAAAGAAGAGGTGGTGGTACCCAATGACCCACCAAAGGCATAATCTCCATGGGCTCCTGAGACTGATGGGTGCCAATGAAGATTACAACTTTAAGGGAGACAAATTAATGACATGGACAGACTCATTAGGAGGAGCCAAACAACTAAGCTACTACCTATGGTTTCCAAAGGCCATTTCTTTAGATTAAATAAAGATACCAACTTTGTTATGACAAGGCACCTAACCAATAAACCATAATCTCTTCATAAACATTTTATGGAGATAGGTAAGTACCATCTACTCTGTTTTACAGGTAAAAAACTGATATTAAGACGTTGTAATCTGATCCAGCAATGAGCTCCAGCACATGCTTCTCTCTCAGTAAATTAGGAGTCCCATTGATTTCAATGGAACTACTCTCAGGCTTAAATGACATGCTGGGCTTAAATAACTTGCTCAAACTACTTAATGACGTGTGTAACAGGGTAGGCCTGATAACAGTTAGCACTTATTGGACACTTTTCTATCTGCACACTTGTCCAAATCGTCCCAGCAAGTTAATGCTAGATTTAGGAAAAGAGCTCGGGCTGCCTGAAACCTAGTTCCTTAGCCTTTCCAGGCTCATGCTCAAGTCTACGCTGCTCCAACATACCCATAGACAGATTCTGAAAAAGGTCAGAGAAACACCAGGAGAATTTTCTTTCACAGAAAAGACTGCTCTCTATCATTCACATGGTAAGACTTCTCCTGGGCCACATCTCTGCCTAAAACATCCTCCTTGATCCCACATGCCATGCAGACACATTCTCCTACTGCACCCTGAATCTGGGCCATTCAATTCTACCTCAGACACTATCCACAAACCCTCTTACATTAAATTAATTTTGCTAAAATTGTCTTGTTTAAACCCACACAAAACAGGAAACAGATGTTTAGTTAACACAAAGGGTATCAAATGAGTTTATGCTTCTGTAACTCTACCTTTTTCATAAACTTTACAATGCCTTTGTCATCATCCCTTCTTCCACTTTGTCCCATTTAAAACTGTAAGTTATTTGAAGAGTTGCATTATTATTTGTTTATAAAGTCCTGTAAACCCCCATGGAGCTGTATATGGAAGAAGAATTTGTCTGGCTAAGCAATTAGCAAAACTTTCAAACTCAGTAACACATTTTGAAATCTAAAACTGTTAAAATCTGGTTGATGAGGAGGAGACTGTCTTGAAGAATTAAAAAATGTTTAACTGTTTTCCAAACTAGTCTGTTGGTGACCCCAAGTCCACAGAGAGTTGGCTGATCAAATGGTGCTGGTATTTTCCTCATTATTTCCAGCTTTTATATCATATTGAAGATAGCAAAAATACATGAAATATTTGCCTAATGGTACTTTACCATACAAGCAGTTGCTGCACTTGACAAAGAGAGAGATGTGCAGACTAGCTTCTCTTTCTGTTATCATTTACAAATAAGAGAGGAAGTATCCATCCACAATATCTGTACTAAAAACTGACCCTTAACATAAAAATGCTTGAAAAGCTGTAATTAACCCTCCAAATTCACTAGGGACAGGAGAGATTTAAGTGTTTCCAATTTACACAGGAATTTTCATTCCATTTTCTTGGAGCTGTGCTCATTTCCTATTTGACATCTATTATAGTGAGGACAAACACAATGTAAGTTTCTTTAGAAAATGAACCATCTGTGATGTGGAGCTAAGGAAAACTTTGTGGTATTAGTTTTCCCTTCTGAATTCACACATAAATTCTGTCCATTATATGTTAGTCTGATGCAGTTTTTAAGGAGCTGAGAGATCAAGCCCCTACCCTGACTTAAATAATGTGTTAGATTAAAACAGCTGACAGATTGCTGGGTTATGCTGCTGCAAGCACAAAACTCAACGGAAAAGGGGATGACAAAATTCGCCCTGCACCAGGTCTGCTAAACATAATTATTTCTAATATACACAATTCCTGCAGATTCTGCTTCTCAATCCCTAAACTCATATGCAGAAATACAGAGGATATTTCTTTAGGTTCTTCTCTATATGTTGAAATTTCTTTTTGATCAATTACCTCTGCTTTAGCACTTGTCTGCGCATACGTTATTTAAAAAATGCAAAATAGAAATCACAAGGAATCGGTCTTAGTCAAACCAGTTTACTGCCTCCCCTGGTAAGCTGTTCCAATATTTAATCACTTTCATTGTTACAAAAAGGGATCACATTTCAAGGTAGAATTTATCTAAGTTATACGTCCAACCACTGGATTTTATTTTGTCTTTGGCAGCAAGATCAAAAGGAGCCCAATATCAGATCTCTTTCCCACAAATAAATACCTGTACAGAGTCAGCATAACCTTTTGACCCTTCAATAAGCTTGAGTAAATTTTGCTTAAGTTTCACTTCCTCAGGTTTACTCTCCAAACTTGGACCATTTTTGTGGTCTTCCTTTGAGCGTGCTCCAGTATTTTCAAGTCTTTCCTGAAGCATGGACAACACTGGACACAGGGCCCTAGCAGGGTCTCATCAGTGCTACATGCACAGGTAAGATTGCTTCACCTACTTCTACTTTATCCTTCTGATACATTTAAAGATAGCCTTAGCACTTTTGGGCCATAATGCAGTGAAGGCTCAGGATTACCTCTGATAAACTCTAAGCCCTTCTGAATAACTCTTTTCAAAACAAAGTCTCCCTGTAAGCAGGTCACTCACCCAGCTTCCTTCCCAGGCTGGTCAGCAAGTGTGCACGCGACAAATAGGTAACATAAACCAACACCTGCTGTCCTTCTTCAGAACCTGAGGGGCAACTTCGGCTGTGTTTCTCCCTCAGAACCAGTCTTCCCTCTTCCCCCTGGCACTCTGGTCCTGGAGCATTTAACTTAGATCCTGTCTGCAAATGGTGACAGCCCAGATCATAGCACGTGTGGCCAGTCCTGCCGCCCTCGGGCACGCAGCAGCACGAGATGGCATGGCAGCCAGACTCAACTTCCAAACAGCCCCTGTGGTGGTGGCTCCTTCCAGCTGCCACTGCCAGTGGCATTGCTGCTGCCAGCCCCAGCCCCACTGCCCAGGTTCCCCAGCCCATCTACCCCACACCTATTGCCAGGGGTGCCAGACAGAGTCAGCAGATGGGGTCTCCATGGAGACCAGCCTGGGGCCCACGTGGGCAGGGTGCACTCAGCCAGGCAGATGGGATAGGGCTGCCAGTTGGGTGGGGAGAGGCATCTGGGAGCAAGACAAGCAGACAAGGCCAGGGCTGGGGATCATGGGGTCATGACAATGCAGGGCCAGGGCACAGCCACAATTTGCTCCCTGCACAAGGGATCATTACTGGCCTCACCCAAGGGGGGGAGTGTAGCCCCAGTACAGCATGGCTACAGAGAGGCACAGCTGACAGTGTCAGGCAGCCTAATCTGGTCATAATTCATTGGGACTGGCCCATGCTGCTGCATCATGCCACTTCACGGCTGCGCTGTACTGGGGCTCCCCACACACACCTGTGCTGGGGCAAGGCCAGTGGGAGGTGGGTCACAGGCATGAGCCAGAGGTGCATGGGCCCTTCTGGGTTGGGCTGGTCACAACCAGTCAGGTGGGGAGCAGATCGCAGCTCTGCCCCGGCCCCACACTGTCACTGCCCACAATCCTGGACCCACCCTTGCCCCTGCCCACCCATCCCATTCCTGGACACTGCTCCCCACACACCTGCAGCCCTAGCCACTCAGCTGACTACACCCTGCCTGCAGGGGTCCAGGGCCAGTCTAGTAATCTACCATTTAGGGAGTTTTGGCTAACTGTTGTGGGTGGGGGGATGAGAGAGGGGTGGGGAGCAAGGCAGGGTGCTGATCTGGCCTGCAACAGCTCACCAAAACTCATTAAGTGGTGCTCTGGCCCAAATATTTGCCCACCCCAGGGCTAACCAGTCTGTAGTTCTTCACATTACTGTTTTTTACTTTGTACCCTCCTTAAATATAGGGACTACATTTGCAGTCCTCCAATTCCTGTGTTCCAAGACTTGTTTAAACATTACTGATCCAGAGAACTGTCAAGGTAGTTCCTATAAAATCCCAGGGATGGATACATTACCCTGCTTCATCCCAATACAAAATAGAAATTGAACTCTTCTTCCTTTTCTGCATCACTGGTTAGCTTCTAGCAATGGGTCTATGCCTGACCCTCTAATGTGTTTTTCTAAATGTCTTATAATAATTTTAATCTTGTTGGTTGTTGATAACATTAATTTTTGTGGACTCCAATATACAGTCATTCATATTAACCAGACTGCCTTCTTTCTGCCATTTTTTTGTAACTAGAATTGTAGGTTTTGAAGCATGGAAGAGCCTATCCTTCAACAATTCTATGATTCTAATTCCCAGTTTTTGCTAGTGCTTCCTGCCATAAATTTGATATTTACAATCAATTATACCAAAAATGGCTTTAAGCTTTGTATACAGGCCCTTTTGAAAATCCAGTATATAAAACAGTAGTTTGGAACAACTTCTGTTTGTTCAGGGTAAATGTAAACATTTTGCAATCACTTGTAAATGGTAAACTGGTAAGCTTCCGGTCAGATTAACTCTTCTCTGTCTGCAGAATGAGAGTCCATATTGAATTATCTTGTGATGGATTCAGAGTTTTCTATGTCAAGAAATCATAATTAAATACTTGTAAAACTTTAAGGAAGTTTTATTACCGGCTGTGTGAGATGTCTGATGATTGCTCCCAGTTGAACCCACCTCTGAAAACAGTTTCCCTTCCTATACGTTAAGGACAAATTATGGATGCATGCTTTAGGACCAACTCTGTTCTCCAGTGAGCGCAAGCAGCCTGTACCAGAGGCCCATCTTAATTTTTACTAGTTAGATTTTATTAGATTTTGAGATCCTGTGATTCTAGATGCCCTGCACTTTGTAACAAGCAGTAGTATCTTTATGTAAACTTGCCACAGGTCAACCCCTTTGGACATTCTACCTTTACAGAATAAGTTGTAACAAATGTTAACATGCCAGGCAAAAGAGCTAGTCCAAAATTCATTAGTAACAATCAAATCACACATTCTGGTACATGAGAATCCAGGTTCCTAACACTGGTATATAGACTGTTTTAAAAAAGGGGTCCTTACATGCCCCTCACAATTTGGATACATTGTATCAATGATACTTTGGGTCCATGTTTGCAGATCTTGGTGTTTATATAATTTTTACTTCATTTCCAGGATAATCTTAGAATTGTAGAAAGTTAGGGTATACTGACACCCCAGGCCCATTTCAACCACTTCTACAAGACAATTTTGGTACTCACCAACAGCAGACAGTACACACAAGCAGAAGGCAGCGGAGAAAGTTACCATAATAGGGATGGCACTACAGAAACACGTATCACAAAAAATGAGCAAGGAGAACAGATCCACACAGGAGACTTTATTTTGGTGTGTATCACTCCCACAATGCACCCGCACAAAGCAGCTGACTGCAGGCTTCCACCACATCGATCTCTTAAGTGTGAATTTACCTGGTATATAATGACTTTTGGTATAAAAAGGGTCATCGCATAAGAGGGAATTTGCACATACAGAACCTGTATAAAGCAAGGGAAACCTGTACTCAATGCCTGATGGACATGGCAGTTGGCAGCAGGAGGGCAAGGGAGAGCTGAAACAACCCCGGCCGTCCCCCAGTCACTTTGCCCATCTGCACTGTTGCAGCCCGACCTTCCTGGTCACCAGTCCTCCACTATGTGCCCCATGCTGGAACCAGAGCTGGAGCTGCCACCATCACATAGGGCATGCTGTGGCACAGGGGCTGGAGTGGCCACCATCTGCCCTGGGCTGGAGCTAGAGCTGCTGATGCCACCACAGCTTCCCCGTGCCCCATAGTCTGGGTACAGATGATGAGAAAACCTGCAGTCCATATCTGACCCAGGCCACAATGTGAATTTGACATCTCTGCTCTAAATCACTAATTTTCACAGAGGCCAAGTTGTCTATCAAGCAGCTGCTGAACTCCCTCCTACAAACTCCCTTGGAAATTCTGTTGTTGGCCACTCTTTGAGAGCACTTTTATCTGGCTTTTAAACTTACACTAGGAACAGATGTTGCATCTGTCCCAGGACCAGTTGCACCTGTGCTTGCTCCAGAACAGAAAAGTCACAGGATTGGTGTGTACACGAATCACCCTTCCAATCAAGTTGAACGTACTGCTGCTTTTCTACCACTGATCCAATGATGCAAACCCAAAACAGCCCTTCAGCTGCACCTTGCAATATCATGGGATAAACTGTTAGCACTTCTTATCCTGCAAACCGTTTTAGAGTTAGTCCTGGGACAATAAATAAGGACATCCAAAGTATCACAATTTGTCCCAAAAGAAAATGGTTTCTCCCAGGACAAATGCAGCATCCGTTTGTAGCCCTAGTGATCCTAAACCCTCTCATTGGGGATTATTACCAGGATCACTAAAGTAAAGCCCAAATATACATTTAAGGTCATACACCTGAACCAATATTCAAGAATTTTAGAGAGACATTTTTAAAAATCCACAAGAGGCCTGAACACAAGGATTCAGTCAATTATCCCCAAAGCATAAGATCAATTCTCTCCTCTCAGGCAAATTCCTATGGAAACTCCATTATTAATCCCCTGGGTTGTTCACTCAAAGCAGTTAAACAGATTTTCACATCCTCAATTAAAAAATGTCACCATACATAGCGAAGTGACTCCCAGATTTGGGAAACAGAACAAGGAAAAGAAACATGCAGTATCAGAGAATTCATTCATATCCACTGTTGACCAGAAATAACAGGATTCAGTCACAGCCTGCATCACCTTGACAAAGGGTTTGAAGGTAGGACTTTCAACACAACTGATCAAGAATGGGTCATTCACTTACAGCATCTGAAGCCTAATCTTAAGATTTGCAATGTGGTAGTTCATAAATTCCCCACCTGAAACCCTGCAGATTTGAAGGTGCAGCAATGTGATGGCACGGGCCATTTTAAATGGAAATAAACTTTGTCTTCACAGCCTTGGATTATCTGGAGCTCCTTACCTGGAGCCATTTTCTCCCGAAAAACCTCCCTTCCTGGTGCTGTGTTTGGGGGGTGCTAGGCATAAGGACACAAGTCTGGGCACTGACTGGGTCTGTGCAGACTGGCATCTGAGCACCCAGGGGCAGGACAGCCTCAGCGAGGATGAAGGCCCCCACTTGGACCAGCCTCCGCTCCACCCTGACCCTGCGAGCCCCTGGGGACTCCAGCTGATGACTCTTCCACGGAGATGTCACCACAGGCGCATAACCTGGAGTTTTGCAAACTCCCCAAACAGCTGCCCCAGCTGTGAGCAGGGGGAGACCTTGGTGCATCGCCTCCTGCACAACCTCGGCTGCCCGGCCAAGTCCTGGTCAACTCCTCCTGGCCCTGGCCAAATTACTGGTACATCTACTCGGGGAGGCACCCTGGGGACCACAGAGTCCTTCCCCTATCTCTGGGCTGCTCGTGCCACGGGACGCTACCCTGCTCGGCCTCGTTCCGACCCGGAGGCCTCACCCCCCTCCCTGTTTTCTTTTCAGCTGCCCCCCGAAATTATTGGCCGTCGACCCACCAGCCCGGAGAGGCGGGCCCGGCCGGGAGCCGGGGCCGAGATGCTGTGCATCACGCCTCTTCCCGCACGTTGCTGTGGCGGGCCCAGGGCGGGAGCCGGGGTGGGTGCAGGCAGGGGTGGGGAAGGCGCAGGCCGCACCGGTCTTCCGTGGCAACATGTTGTGTGCAGTGCGCAGTGTCTGGCATGTGTGCTGCCCTGGCTGTGTGGGCGCTAGCACCAGTGGGGGCAAATAGGCTGTTCTGGTCCCTGCCCCTTGGCAGGCCACGGTGCGCATAAATGGTGCTGATTTATGCTGCCCGGCGGCTGTGGTGGACCGGAGCGGGCCTGGGGCAGGGGCTCAAGGGTCCTGATCCTGGACACCTCAGGAGCGAGCCCCGGGAGCACCTGCCTGGCTTTCCCCACCTGCACACATTCACCCTGGGGGATTGCAGGGGGTGTCTCTATAAGCAGGGAAAATTGGGGTTTCCTGCCCTGGGATCGCCAGTGCCTCTGGTCTGCGACCATGTATCCAGACCTATCCCTGGGATTTCCAAGGGAGCCTCTCCGCATGTGGGGAAAGCCCAGCTGGTCCTTGTGTGAAGGCAGGGGATTCCACCAGGACCCACTCATTGAGACCTGCCCCTGGGATCTCCAGGGACTGGTGTGGGTAAATGGGAAAGTCAGTGTTTTCCTTCTTATCCAGACCCAGGTTCTCTGGGGGCAGGTCTTGTCAGCGGGTAAAGCCGGCAGGCGCTCCAGGGCTTGAGGGGCCCGATCCTACGTGGGAATCCCCAGGGTGTACAAGACTCAGTCCCAGAAGGTCCAGGAAAACACATCTCTCGTTGTCCCATGGTATCAACAGGTGGGACGATGGGCAATGTGTGTTTCACCCAATGAAGAAAAGCAGCTGCGGTGGGACACATCGTGGCACGGCTGATCCATTTCATTTGGCAACATCTATTTCTAGCCTCTCTTTTACTCCTAGCTCTGCCCTAGTTCATGCATATGTGCTCACACCTCCATCCAGTATCAGGATGGGTAAATCCCAGCTCCGACCATGTAATGGAGGAATGGAGACACTGGAAAGGGAAAGAGCAAAATCCAGGACAGCTGAATGCAAATTCCCCTTTGCCAACAGGCACATCCTGGGTTCTGCCACAGTCAGACCCACAAGCTGCGGTTGAAGAGGAAAGTAGTGTGGAGATAAGAGGGAGTTCATGGAAGAAGGAGTGAATTTCTGATCCTCTCCTCTCCGCTTCTGGCTGCCACTACCCCATCCTCTATCTATGCCTCATTGATATTAAAATCATGACACAGATGAGACCAGTGGTAGATTTACTTCAGTTTCATGCATCTGACACAAAGTACTAGGTACTAAAAGACAAATGAAAGTTTTCCATAACTGAAAATTATGGAATAATTCACTAACACTGGATGTTTTTTCCTAAACCCTCAATGGCTATAATGCCCCAAAGCCTGAAGGTTTATATTCATAATTTTTTCTTTATGAAAGCTGGTTGTGAGAAAAAACAGAGATGGTAACATACCAGAGATATTCACCATTAAGAGTTTTCTGGGAAAAGTATGAGAAACCTTGTGAAATTCACAAGTGATAGGCAGGGATTTGTGTTAAGATATCAATGAAACTCAATCCTTGTTAAAATGAAAGCAAACCAATAAAACAAAACTCCTAAAGCTGCACAAGATTCTTTCCACTGATTGTCTTTCCTGAAATGTTTTTGTTTCTAAAATATTAATAGTGTTTTGTTTCTAAAGCATTAATCTAACATACTTGTGGGTGTTCTCATCATCTTAAATGCCTTTTTTAAATAAAACCCTGCTAAGGTTTTGAAATCAATGATATCTTCCACAAGTTAATTCTACAATATATTTCTCTATGATTACTTTCAAATGTGGTGCCTTTCACTTCTTCCCATTTTCAGGAGAAACAGTAAACAATCCTTCTCACTCTATAATCTCCTGTCTATCCATTATGCATATACCCATCATGTCCCTTCTTACTTTTTTGTTGTCTAAACAGCCTGAATATTTTCAATATCAGATATGTGTTATATTTGTTATATAATATGTACATCAGGGTCAGACCCTGCTCTAAGTTCTATCGCTTTTAAATCAATGTCACTGAAACGGCATGTTCACCTTCTGTATATCCTGCAGTTACAAAATAGTCAACATTTAAGTGGACAGCTTTTAGGTTTATTTATTTCTTTTAAATCTAAGTGTGTCTTAATAATGTGCTTAGCAGTAAAAGGAATTTCTAGAGGTTGCACTTCCTTGTTTGTAAAAAAGCTAAGAGAGGTTTCAGGCAAGCAGCCAAACAGTCCCTGACAGGCTTTAGAAAGCAACCTGTTTTGCCTGTGCTCATTGAAGGACAATGGCGTATCGAGACCTAGTTAAAGGCTGGCATGAAGGAGTCCTGGCTGTGGATAAGGGAGACTGGGAATCTGCTTTGAAAATCTTCTCTAGTATTGAAGAGCCTTCTGCTAGGATCTGCTTCAACATAGGCTGTGTGCATCTCTTAACAGGGAATCTTGAGGGAGCCATGCAGGTAAGAGAGAGAGGGAAAAGCAAAATTAGGCTAACACAGACTAACATAGACAGAAGGGAAGCATGTGTTTTGTGTTTACTTTGATCTGGAAATGCAAGAGGACAGTGAATTCAGACAGGAATGGCATGATATTATTTCCTAGGGGATTTTCAGGTGAGCTGTTGTACAGAAAGAATGGAAGACAGAAAGACTAAGCAACTGAAGAAACGATATAGCATGTTGTTCAGAGGAAATGATGGTTATCTGGTGCTGTACAATATACATTCTTTTTTCTGTCTATAAGTCTCAGACCAAACCTATTTCTCTTTCATCCTCTTTCCCCCCTTCATTCCTCCAGTCAATAAAGACTTCTTATTCATTGAAAACTGTGCCTTTGATTCATATGTCATAGCATATCCAAATAAACTCTTAAAAATTCTTGAAATGAGACATGACTAGGAAATTATGGGGGGCTCATTAATGTAAATATATGCACTGTTGTTTTGCCTTTTTTGAGATCTGTGATGGAACAATTGCACAAATATTTGGAAAGCAAGCTCTGCAACTTTCTCCTACTCGATCACCATCTTCTTTCAATGATCCTCCTGTACACCAAGAGGGACTCAATGTGTTTTTTTTCCTATAGCTCATCTCAGTTGGCTCTAGATCTTGGGAAGGAGTTGTGCAAGGTGCTTTCCAGGGGTGAAAAACAAAATTTGCTCCAGGCCCGTAGTTCTTCAGATCACAGATGCATGGATTGCACAGTCCTGATGCCCAGCAGGGTTACTTCAGTGACATTCCATCATTTTCCCCCGGGATTGATTGTAACCTGCTGCCTGCTCACTGTGAGGGCTTACACAGAGCCAAATCCTGAGCTCTCTCTGTTCCCCACACTCTTGTGTTTCAGCCTTCCTGTCCTGTAGTTCTAACAGAAGCTTTGCAATCACAAGCTCTACTGGGCAGCATAACAGATTTGTAATATGTGTCTGCATCTTTCTCCTTAGGCATTTGATAAAACAGTTACCAAAGACAATCGTCTAGCTGTTGGTTTCTTTCAAAGAGGGTTTGTCTGTCTGCAGTTAGACAAGTAAGTGCAGTGCTTATTAATCTTGCTTCTATCTCTTGTTAATACGTCCTTGCACTTCTAAAATACGTTTGGTCCAACGATCTGGAAGTACTTTACAAATATCAGTAAAACTCATAACACTATCATCAGATAACTCAGTATTTCCTCTATTTGACACATAAAAAGACAGAGGCTCAGAGAGGGGATGTGATATATCAGAAGACACATAGTGAATTAGTGGCATAGCTAGGCACAGAAACCAGCCTCTAACTGTTGTGATATATTATGTGTATATACAGATATCCAGAAAGTAAGTAGTCAGAAAACTAAATACATATAACTGATAAACCATACATTTCCTCTAAAACTACTGTATCTGAGTATGTCCAAGATCCATCAGTGACTGAGCAAAAAACTGAAATTTAGAAGTCACCATAGCAGGTTAAAAAAATGATCTAACAGACCTGTTATCCCACTAGCATGGCTATTAAATAATAGTGAAATATTAAATAAGTCAATTGTGCAATCTTATACACAGGGGGGGAAGTATTCTTGACTGTACAGTAATCAGTTTCTGCCTAGAAGCAGGAAAAACAATTATACATTGCTCACATGATTTTATACGTTACTGCCCATATCAGTCTCTCTGAAAACCTCTGTGACGTGTGACCTTCTGACCTCCCCTGGCAGTGAATTGCATATGTTGACAATGTGCTCTGTGCTTGATTCTGATCTCATTGATATTTCACTGATGTAGCTCCACTGACTTCATTTGCTCTATTCCTGATTTACCCTGGAGGGAGATCAGTATGAGAACCTGCAGGCACAGCTGGACTGGATGGTCTCCAGCTCCAACTCCAGATTATTCTGATCCCTTTTATTTATTCCATACTCTCCAGGTCTTACTTGCACAAAGTGACCTGTTGTTCTCAAATTCTGGGGTGAGCTGAAGGCAAGCTGTTCTCTGCTTACTTATCTTAGTTCTGGGGCTGACACTGAGCCAAATTCTCACGGCCACCTACAAAGATGCTCTTTTAGATCCCCTGTTGCACAGTTTACGTCTTTGAGCATAGGTGGCAGAGTGCCACTCCACTTACACTGGAAGATGGATCCTGGCCTGTTTTACCTATGGCTGAGAGCATTTAAGCCAGGGGCGGGCAATTATTTTGGGGAGGGCCAGATACCGAGTTTCGGCAAGCCATCGAGGGCCGTATGATAGGCAATGTGCCATACATGCGCTTGTTCAGACTGCACAAGATCCAGCTGACATGGCTCCAAAACATGCTGTGGAAATAGCTGTGCATGGTGAAACATTGCTGACCATAACTGTGCATTGCTTTGCTCTCATGTTCTACCACAACATCAAGTGGCAAGGACTCATCTCCAGTTAAAGACCAAGGGTACCTCACAGGTCAGTAGGGCTCCCCGACTAGCCACAATGCTATTTTCCCCACTTGTCTTTGGGCACGCCACCCACCTGACTCACCTGCCACACCTTGTTCTTAATTAATTATGATGTTAATTTTCTTGCCCCGATGCCAGGGAGCACTATCTACAGCTCTGATCCTTCCTGACACCGCAGCCCAAGCCTCACAGATGGCATCCAGATGACAGTGCTCCCGGCCTACAGCTGGATCAAGCTTAGGTCTCATTGTCAGGCCTCAGACACACTCACATTCATACCGCCCTCCTCTCACCTGGGCCTCTCACACTCCACCCCCTTTCACAGGGTCTCTTTCTCACATGGACAACTTATGCTACCTTGCTCCTCCTTGGACCAGGCCCCTTAGGCCATAGGCTTAGTTAGTTTGTACCTTGGGTGGCAGACATACCGTCTTTTGGGCCTCTCCCTTGACCCTCACCGGGGTTGTGGCCAGCCAATTACCCAGCCAGGTCTAAGCTTGCTCTGGCCCCTTCCGGGGCAACTCTAGACATGTAAACATACTGGGCACTCAGCCCTATGGTTCTTCTCCCCCACACTGGGGTATACCGTCTCTGCCCCTTCCCAGGGCCACCGGGGTGTTCTTATCCCACACCACAACTGGTGCTCTGGGGTCTCACTAACTGGCTAAGCAGCAGCTCTGCAGAAAAGGACCTGGGGGTTACAGTGGACAGTAAGCTGGATATGAGTCAACAGTGTGCCCTTGTTGCAAAGAAGGCTAATGGTATACTGGGCTGCATTAGTAGTAGTGTTGCCAGCAGATTGAGGGAAGTGATTATTCCCCTCTATTTGGCACTGGTGAGATCACACCTGGAGTAGTGTGTCCAGTTTAGGGTCCCCCACTACATCAAGGATGAAGACAAATTGGAGAGAGTCCAATGGAGGGCAATGAAAATGGTTAGGGACTGGGGTGTATGACTTAGGAGGAAAGGCTGAGGGAACTGGGCTTATTTAGTCTGGAGAAGAGAAGACTGAGGGGGGGGGATTTAATAGTAGGCTTCACGTGCCTGAATGGGGATTCCAAAGAGGATGGAGCTGGACTGTCCTCAGTGGTGGCAGGTGACAGAACAAGGTCCAACAGTCTCAAGATGCAACAAGAAAAGTTTAAATTAGGTATTAGGAAGAACTTTCTCACTAAGAGGGTAGTGAAGCACTGGTACAGATTACCTAGAGAAGTAGTAGAATTTCCATCTTTAGAGATTTTTAAGGCCTGGGTAGTCAAAGCCTTGGCTGGGATGATCTAGTTGGGGACAGCCCTGCTTTGAGCAGGGAGTTGGTCTAGATGACCTCCTGAGGTCCCTTCCAACCCTAAGTTTCTATGATTTTATGAGTCAAAAGCAGTCTTTATTGTAATAAAGACAACGAAGGAGGGACAGGTCAATTTTCTCCGGGGAGACTAAGAGTTTATTCATTTTTGCAGTAAAATCTCCTCTAATTCAGACTGCTGCGAAAAGGAGAAATTTTTTTTGCTAGACTGGTTCCTGAGCTTTGCACTTTCTGTTGCAAATTTTGGTATCCCGTTCTCACCTTCATTTGTCTTCTCCTACACCATAGGTATGAAGAAGCCTTATTTGACAGCCGCATGGCCCTCACTCTGTTAAGATACAACCCCTTCATTGACTACAAACAACTGGGACTGCGGCACATGCTCTACGCCTGGGAGGTAAGAGTGCTGGTGGTAGAACACTCCTCTCAGGTTATTGGTGATCAGTGTCAACCATTCAGGTGCTTTCCAAGCTGTCTCCATTGTAATCAGGATGTTTATATTTCAAAGTAAAACCTTGATGTAATATCACTGCAGTCAGACACGCATGAAGGCTTTAATAGGTTCCTCCTAATCTAGGTTGGATACTTACCTATGAGACTGGAAAACTGAGGGAGAGTTGTCTAATTTCCAAATTCAAACAAGAATGTTATATTAAGAATGTATCTGATGAAAAATGTGTATGGATTATATGCACTGAGATGAGCACACCCAAGTTTCTCTTTAGTTCCTCTGACTGAAGTGGTAGACTTACTTTCCCAAAAATTTCATCTTCTTAGGGCCCAAGTCAGTGTTGTGAGCAGCTAAAGATGCCCTCAACAGGTCCTGTACAGATCCTTTTGAGCCAAAACCAGCAAGGTGTAAAAGCTTTGAGAATGAAATATGAGCAGAAATTAGTCATATTACCTGCTGCTTATCATACAACTACTGCATGAGCTTGACTGAAGGATGTAACGCTCCTTCAGAACACACACTGGGAATTCAGTCCTCAGAATACACATTGGGAACAATTTTCACAGGATCAAGAGCAGTCCCTGGGCTGCAAACAGTCACTTTCAAGGACACATCCTTTCAAGTCCACCACATTTCCCTACCCACCCCACTTTTATAGTTCCTTCCCTCCCAAGACTCTCATGCAACTACAGGCAGTCCTTGACTTACAACTTTTCGAGTTATGATGAATGGCACTTAAGAAATTCATAAATTCACACCTTGTTTTGACCTTCCACCATAGGTTTTGACTTTATGACACTGGATACAGCTGTGGCCAGCTAGTAAGTTTGGTGTGGTAGAAGGGGAGGGGGAAGGAAAGGGATGTGAGGGGCAGATCAAGGCCCCTGCAGTGAGGGAGGGGTTGGGGCTGGGGCAAATTGCTCATCTGGCGGCTCATCCGGCAACTCCTGCCACTCATCTGGAAGGGAATGGGGGGGCATGTGCCCCCAGATCTGCGTGGGGCAGGTGGGTCGAAGCTATGCCAGGCTGCACTCCGGGTGGGTAGCGGGGCCTATGGGGGGGCTACAGCCCCCCCATAGCCTCCACTCCAGTGCCCACTCCACCCCACCACCCACCCTGATCTGGGGGCACCCCCCAAACACTCCCGCCACTCGGTCAGCTGGGGCAGGGTGTGCACAGGACAGAGCCATGGCTCCTTGGCAGTGGCAGGGGTGGTGTGGAGGAGGCATCTCCCAGTGCTGTGCGCAACTCATTCAGAGTCAGTGCAGTGGCCCCGTCCCGCACCCATCCCAACCTGGCTGGATGAGCGGCAGGACAGCATAGCCCCTACTCCAAGCGCAGTCCCAGTCCTACCCACCCCAACCTGCGCAGTTCCGGGGGTGCACGCCCCCCACATGCCCTCCTGGACAAGCGGTGGGAGCCGCCAGATGAGCAACTTGCCTCAGCCCCTCCCTCATCGTGGGGGGCCTTGATCTGCACCCCCACACCTCTTCCCTTCCCCCTCCCCTACCACCACACCAGACTTACCAGCTGGACGCAGCTGTATCTAGCATCCTAAAGGAACCAGTCCCCCATTTATAATATTGTTCCTATGGGAAAATATTTCCAAGTTACGATGTTTCAACTTAAGACACGGTTTTCAGGAACCAATTGCATCATAAGCCTGAGGACTGCCTATACCTAGTGTAATCCTATCTGGAAAAAACAGCTCTGTTTAACCTACTCTTACGAATACTTCTTAAAAAGGAGCTAAAAGCCCTGTGTAGAGACAGATACAATATGTGCATATGAGTGCTCACACTCCCTTTTTCTTCTTTGTCCATTTGGGCTGAAAATCAGGTACATAGTTTCATAGTTTCTTCATAGTTTCTAGGGTCGGAAGGGACCTGAGCAGATCATCTAGTCTGACATGAATAAGAGGGTTTAATACAGAGACTTCCTCAAACTTGAAAAGAGCCATTGTGTGTCTCCAGCCAGGCATGTCCTAGAACCTGTCAGACAGCTTTGTTTATGACTTGTGCTTCTCATACCTGATGTAGTACTTGGTGCCCTTGGCATTCTCCAAATCCAGTTTTTAACATTTTCAATGCCTTTGCAGTGGATAACAGCAATAGCATCTTTTTAAGGACCACCCCCCTACATTTCCTTCCACTCAGCTGCCTTGAAACAATGAAAACATTAAACACAACAAGTATGTTTTAAAAAGCATGGGGTCCCAGTCAAGCTTGAAGTGGGGCAAGGAAATCTGACACACACACTGGTATGTACAAATATGTATTCCTTTGGCTTTCTTTGGAAGATCACAGAGTGCATATTTCTGCTGCTTTGACCTTCTGGAACAAGCCTCAGTCTTGGGATGACCTTAAACTTTTTCTGAGTGCTAATCTTCTCTCAGATTTCTCATTTTGCAGTGTATCTAAACAAGAGGCCATTGTAAAGCTTTGCCATCAGTAAATGCATGCATGCCCCACCAGTGACAACAATGATGATAATAATAGTTCTAGTTTGTGATTAAAGCTCTAATTATGTTTCAGTCAGATATCTAAAAACATTTTGTAAATAATAAGGGCCAAGCCCTTGTCCCATATGGACTAATACTAGTTTTGCCATTGATGTCCACTGAGCAACCACATTACCTTAATTAAGCCTCACAAGTCTTCTGTGAGGTAGGAGGTATCAATCCATTTGCCAATGCAATGGGAACAGATAAACAGCATATTTACCCCATGGTAATTACTTGCTTGCTTCTAAGGAAAACAGCTATTTTTCTTCAGCCTTTTGACCTCCTTCACACAGCTTGTCTCCACGGACCCAAGATTTATCCCAAGTCCAAGCACTGTGAAAGAGATAAGCATCTTTCTCTTATACACTATACCCAACATTTCAATGTAGATATATTAAAGTTACATTCAAGTCTCTCGTTTGGATTCTGAAATTGGTCTTTAAAGTTGTAAATACCAATTTAGTGAGTCTGAAGGCCATCCTTTTTTAAAACTGGGTCAAATATATTAAAATATAGATGATGAGACCCTCTGGCTATGGATATGCTTACTAACACTCCTCTGTAAGCTTCTGCCAGGGTTTAGGATCAGAACATGGATCCTCATAACATGTTATCTTGCTTCTATTGCTCTGTCAAAAAACTTATGTCATGCTCATTTGACACCCCTCTACTTCCTTCTTCCCCCCATGCTTACTTGATGAATATGCTCCCACTGAGTGCGCTGCATACTGTGGAGCAGTGGGGGCACAAGATAAGCCCTGCACTCTTCCCATGTGTCAGTCCGCTTCCCTTGTCCAACCTGTTGCTCTGCTTTCTGCTCCCTATCTGATCTATAGCTCTGCTTTCTGTTCCCTGATTTATCTGCTGCTGTCCTTCCTGCTTCCTCCCAGATCTGCTGCAGGCTACACACAGAGGCTTCCCATGCTACTTGTGCCATACATGATGAATTTGGCCACCCCTGCTCTACAGTATGGATATCACAAAAAGCAGGTTGCATACTTGGAGAAACCCATGCAACATGCATAAGGAAAAAGCTGAAAGCTCTTGAGGTTTCAGGAGACTTGATTAGTCTTCCGTTTGCAATCAAAGAGGTTCCACCTGTGACAGCGCTTCCCCACCCTCCCCATGTAGCTATTTACTCCTAGTATCCCTGCTTTCAGTCCTGACTTGAGCCTGTGACTGCCATACATTGTGGGATCTGAAAACCTAACATTATAAAGGCACAATTCTTATTTTCGCTCTGCATGTGAAATTTTGTAAGACATGATTCGTGTAATATCTTCCCTGGAATCAATAGGAAGGGAAAGGTGGGGCTGGTCGGTGTGTCCACGATCTTCTGGTACACCATACCTTTAATTCAGGGTATCTACTTCTGTTTACATTGATTCATCTCACTGATCAGAGAGTCTCACTGTTGCTGTTCTTAGGTGCTGTACAATATTGCAGCAGCGCAGTGCCGGCTTAGGCAGTGGCAGGAAGCTAAAATAACTCTGGAGAACGCTATCGTACAGAGACCTGAGGGAAGAACGGGGAGCCTAGACCTGGCCCTTAAGCGCATACAAGTAAGAGAAATTATAGATACATTTGACTTGGGCTAGAACTAAAACATCTGCATCTGCACTAAGAACACTCCTGTGATTAGAGTCTTTCTGATAGTCTGTCTACCTACCTAAATACCTAAGGGTTTTCCTGTCAGAACACAGAAGATGAGATAACCTACCAGAGCTGTGGTAGCTAATCTTGTATCCTGTTTCCATCACTATCAAATGCTTCATTAGAAGGGGCAAAAACCATCATTGCAGACAGTTGTAAAAGAACTGAACCGGGGGGGAGTATCTTTCTAACTCCTATCATTTGGGGAATGTTTATGATCTCAAGTATGATGATCCCCTATAATGTTTAATTCAGAAAATCATACCTAATGTAACTCTGGAGGGCCTAATTTTCCATAAAAAATAGCTAATACTTTTTCAGATCCTACTAAGTTGTTAGTCTCAGTGGGCATTTATAGATGTGGTCTGGGAGTGTGGGGTGGGGAGGTGCTCTCAGAGCCGCTCTAATTAAAGCCACCGGAGCATTAAATGTATCAGCATCCTTGCACTGAAAAATGGCAGCAGGGGTGCTTTAACCAAGGGCTCATCGAATGAGCTTTAGTTAAAGTGCCCCGCCACCATTTTTTAGCACGGGGACACAGCATGTCAGAGCAGCCTCCTTGCACATATATAGGCGCCCAGGGATATCTTCAGGCAGTGAGAACCACAGGGTAATTACTAATTAGTGTACAAGATAAGCACTGTGAAAAACTTCTTTTATGGTTTTAAACATGTTGCTCTCAGATTTCACTGTGTCCCTTGTTCTTATGTGTTCATAGATGGTTAATAGGAGCTCCTGGTTTGCCTCCTCTGGACCATCTACTGTATTGTAAACCTCTATGAGATCTTATCTACCTGTCTCCTTTCTTACATTGACAAATATCTTATGATGCTCCTAATTCCTTCCAGGGCCATTGTAAATTTTATTTCCTAATTGTAAATCCATAGTTACAATGTATATAGAACCATGATACAGGGGAAAATCCACTAGTAAAGCAGATTAGAGATTTCTTTAAAAATTTCATTTTATACTCTCCCTTCATCCCTCCCTAATACCAGCACAGTAAGCTTAAAACCAGAGGCATGGCTACATCTGCTGTGATTTTAGCCTGTACATGTTGGCTAAATGCAAGTAACCCTTTTTTTCAAGTTCACACAAATAGTTTTGAGCCACAGTGAATAATCTCCATTAACCAAACACAAGGGGAGGATCAGTGTTTGCTTTTCTCTGTTCTATAGAAACCTTCCATTTATGTTATCTGGCAACTTTTGTTTGATCTCCCCCACCTGGTCTAGGAACATCTTTTTCTGGAGCCCATGCAGATCCCCCTGGGGGAGTTGTTCAGACCACGGAAGAAGGAAGTTGAACAGCTGGATTCAAAAGATTTCCTGGGTAAACCTAAGGTAACGTGGTTACAGAAAGGTCAACTCTGGTGTAGGCACATATGCATGAATGACAGGTTCCTCCCAAGACTGGGGGGGCACCATTTGTAGGTGGCAGCATCAGTGGTGAGCCAGGACTGCCCGCAGATGCCGGTGGTGGTGTCAGCGGCAGGGGAATGGCGAGCGACAAGTGGGGACTGCCCGCAGATGCCAACAGTGGTGTTGGTGGTGGACTGTGGCAAGCAGGGACTGCCTGCCAATGCCAGCAGTGGTGGCAGTGGCGGCCAATCTCAGGAGAGACAGGTGCCCCCCCACGTCGCCTATGCATATATGCAATGGCACTTTGATGACTAAAACTGGCAGTGCGCAAACCACATCTCTGTCTGCTCAAGACAGCACCACTACCAGGGCCCTCTGCCAAGCAGTGACCAGCCAGCCACCTGAGACTAGCATTGATTAGGCTCTTTGTCACTGGTGGCACCCAGGAAATACCAGCACGGACTTTTTAGACCATAAATGTAATACCTCATAATTGAGAAACACGCTTTCAGGTTTTTCTGTGTCATTTTTTTGGCGCACAGTGATTCGTAGCCTTGAGTGGCTCTTGAGTTTCACAAAGAAGGAGAATAATCAGAGATCTTTTGGAAATGTTTGCGTCCATAGAGAGACTGCTCCTAAATTGTTGAGCTTCTGTATTCAGGAGGGGGTTCTTTGGGAACTGAATATTAAAGATAGCCCTCAGCACTTGTATTTGCTAATCAAAGATCTCTGAAAAAGCCACATAAATACTTTGGGAATCCTATGATTGTCCATTACGCTAAAAATGATTCTTTTAAGTTATGGGAATGTTCATGCAGATTACTTCCACAAACTTTGATATTTCCACTTTCGGTGGATTCCTTCTGGGATGAATCCTTAATTAATGCCCTTAGGAGAAAGTTGTCAAGGCATCAGAGATGTATGAATCATAGAATCATAGACGCCGGGTCGGAAGGGACCTTATAGATCTTCAAGTCCAACCCCCTGCCAGGGCAGGAGAAAAAAGAGGTTGATGCTAGGTAGGCATCAAGCCTCCTCTTAAAGACCGCCAGGGTAGGAGCCAGCACCACTTCCCTTGGAAGTTGGTTCCAGCTCCTAGCCGCCCTAACTATGAAGTAGTTCTTTCGGATGTCTGATCTAAACCTACTCTCCAACAATTTGTGGCCGTTATTCCTTGTTATGCCAGGGGGTGCTAGGGGAAACAAGGTCTCTCCCAAACCCTTCTGGTCCCCCCTAGTGAGTT
>NW_017728925.1:1502940-1546033 GCF_001723895.1 Crocodylus porosus
CCTCTGGTGCAACCACCAGATTGCCCAGAGGATCTTGCAGGGGCCCCACATTTCCCGGTGCTTTCTTCATCCTCCCTATATATTTGAACAAGGATTTTTTGTTATCACTCCTGTGAACTCTGCCCTCTTCTATAACTTTTATAGGTCAATATCCACTTGTACACAGAGGAGGTGAACAAGAGGGTAGTTCACTCACAAATATGTGAAGAATCTGGCTTGCAGGAGCCTGAAAACCAGGCACTGAGGCAGGTGGAGTCACTGCCTGGATCAGATCTGCACACTCCATTGCATGCTGTGGCTTGTCTTCATGCCTTGCCACTGTGGGCATGAGCTTATGTGGACACTTGGCTCAGTGGCTGGGTCCCAGGAACAGTTTTAACAGTGCCTTGCTGTACTTTCATCTGATCTAAAGTCAATCATCACTTTGTCCCCTGGCAGGTGATCTCCTCTGTCATTCCTAATGATGAGTACATTGGGTTTGAGCCTCTCAGGCCACAGGTGAGTGGATCAAAAGAACAACTGACGCTGCAATGCAAGATCATATAAAGATATTGCTATCATACAGCTTCATATAGTACACTCTCAGGATAAAAATCCTTTACTGGAAAAGGCTGTTGTAGAATCCACAACATTTTAATGTACAGAGATGTTTCCTGGGACTCTAAGTCTTCCCATGTATCCCACTGCTAAGCATACCCTCAAAGCTCCATATCACAGTAGGTACCTTTCTATGCTTTAGAGCCCATCACTAGTATTTCACTGTTAGTCAGAGGGGGCTATCATTCAGGAAAGTGTATCAGCTGATCTGATGTAACTGTAGTCTGACCTTTCCTGTCCCCTGTAAGTGCAGCTAAATCATAATTTATCCCCAAATGAAATGGGGGATAAATTATTGAGATTTGGCTTCATTTACTGTGGAATAGGAGTGGACAGATTAAACAATTACACCAGATTCAGCTACACCATGGTCAGTCCTTCCTCACCCCATTTAAAGTGTTCTAACTGTTTTACCTGTCCAGGCCCTGAATTAAAGCTCTAAGAGTAGAGTCCCTGCCATACTTGCCTTATACTTGTCAAGCACCATAAGAAATCCATCGCAGTAAATCTGTGTGAGTTACACCATCATATGAAGCCCTTACAGTTAGGAGTGGGAGAGCATGACTAGACTGTGTGGAGTGTAGTTGGAAGAAGGGGATACCAGTCCAACACTTCTTAGCGGTGCAGCTCATTAGAGTGGGGAGTGTGCACATTTTCATTGATTTCACAGAGAAGTAGGGCTGGAAGGGACCTCAAGAGATCATCTAATCCAACCAGGTATCAAATGTGTGACCCTGGTGTTATTAGCACCACGCTCTGAAGGCTCTCTTTACAGGGGCTTTAGCATGACAAGTATGGACAGGAGAATAGGAGGGAAAAATATCATCAGAGCCTGAAACTGTCTCTGACCCTGACTCTCCTGGCCAGAGAACAGGTGTATATAACTGAATATTGGTTGGCCACAAACTTTTCTGAGCTGATGCTGTTGTTTCTTCACAGACAAAGGGCTTTTACAAACCCAGTGCTGATGCTGTGCGGTAAGTAACCAGCTCCCTCCTCCACCCCAGCTCTGCTCTTCTATCACTCTTCCCTGTACAGAGCATCTTGTTTGGTCCCCATTTGTCCTGGTTTGAAAACCCCATAATATCCCAACCCATATGTCCATCAGTGTGGAGAAAATGCTGAGCATGTAAGGCTTGTATGACTGCAAGAATTATTGCAATAATGCAGAACTATTTACTACTGTTACTGAACATCCATGGTATCCTTTGTGCCACAGTCTCAAAGCACTCCATGTATGTATGTGTTTCAGTACTTGTAGCATTGCACTAGTTGGTGCCATGATGCAAGCAAAGGATGAACTTTGGGAATTCTCAGAAATAGCTGGAGGATGCCAGAAGGAAGCTCTTTCAGCATCACTTGGTTCTAGTAGATGATAGCAGGTTCTTCAAAATGCCATGCCTTGTCATTCCTGATAGACTACAAACAAAGGCTAATACAGCAGAAGCATAACTAGCAAGTTTTGACCTTGAGCAAAAGCCTACTAGAGAGCATGCAGGGAGCAGAGGGATGATCAGTGCCAGAGAGCAGGTGAGGGGTGGGAGGGCAGGTCAGCCTTACTGGTTGCTGCCAAGACAGGGTCTCTCTCCACTCCTGCTGTGGTAGCACTGTGGTGTCCCTGTGCCCATATGCTGCTGCTGCTGCCATTGTCTTTTCCTTAGTGATGATTTAAGCTGTGCTTGCTTGTATTTGTGAGGTGTGTGAATATATGGGGACAGAGATCAGGGAGATAGAGCAGAACAGACTTGCCTTTTCCTCAGATCCCAGAAAAATGGAAACTCCTTCTTCTGAATTCATAGATTTCATAGACATTAGGGCTGGAAGGGACCTCGGGAGATCATCGAGTCCAGCCCCCTGCCCAAAGGGCAGAAAGTCAGCTGGAGTCATAGGATCCCAGCAAGATAAGCATCCAATTTACTCTTGAAGGTGTTCAGTGTAGGTGCTTGAACCACCTCCGATGGCAGGCTGTTCCAGACCTTGGGGGCTCGGACAGTAAAGAAATTCTTCCTTATGTCCAGCCTGAAATGGTCTTGCAGTAGTTTATGACTGTTTGACTTTGTTGTCGCTTGGGGCACTCTGGTGAACAAATGTTCCCCCAAATCCTGGTGGTCACCCCAATAAACTTATAAGTAGCCATCAGATCACCCCTGAGCCTGCACTTTTCCAGGCTAAAGAGCCCCATGGCTCTCAGCCTGTCGTCGTAAGGTCTGTTTTCCTGACCTCTGATCATGCGCGTGGCTCTCCTCTGGACTCTCTCAAGCTTCTCCACATCCTTTTTGAATGGTGGAGCCCAAAACTGGACGCAGTACTCCAGCTGCAGCCTCACCAAGGCTGAGTACAAGGGGAGAACGACGTCCCGGGATTTCCTTGGTCAGGAAGGCACCAGAGAAAGGAGTAGGCTCACTCCTGGGAACAGTGCTGCCTGAGTGTGCAACTGCACCTCTCTGTCACACTTACCTTTAGAAGAATCAGAGTAGAAGGGTCACAGTGTCTTTTCCTAGTCTGCAGATATCTGAGGAGATGAACCAAAGAAGCAAAAATAAGACTCGCACTAAACCCATAGATAGCCCCTCCCCAGGGGTAAGAAGGGCTCCAAGGCTAGGGACAGATGGTGTGTTTATCCCTGGATAAGTTGTGCCTGTGTTTGTCCCAGAAGGTAGCAGTGTGGGGAATGCCTGAATGTGCAGTGTGTGGAGCTGCTCCTACCCTGTTCCCAATGTGCTGGAGGAGCCAAGGGACAACTAAAGGAGTGGAGACACTCTGGCTGGCAGCCAGAACATCTTCCAAGAGGACAAAGCCTCTGTGCTTACCAGCGCACACCCCTATGTGCGCTACACTACTTTTTAAATGTTTTTTTTAGCTACTGGGATTCCCTGGTAGCAAAATTTGCCCCGGCACTGCAAATTTGCAGCGTGCCATATGTCTTAACATTCTGGGCATGCGGTTTGCAGCACCACAGAGGTTTGCAGTGCCACAAACGGCACATGCTTGCATGTCTGGATGCGGCTCTTGTGTCTTCTTTGTCCTGGGATAAAATGGTTTATCCTGGGACAAATGCAATGTCTGCTTGCAGCCTTAGCAAGGATACTCTGGCTGCATCCAGACAAGTGAAGAAGTTTGGTTTCCTTGGGACAAGTAGTAGCAGCACACCTTGTGGGGGTGGGAGAGGCTGGGGCTAGCAGCTGTGCTGGTCCCAGGAGCCTTACTTGGGGCCCTAGGGGCAGAAGAAGCTGAAGCTGCAGCACTCCTGCAGCTGGGAGCCTGGCCAGCAGCTGGAGCATGGCTCTGGCCATCCAAGCTCCAGTTTTGGGCAGCACAAAATGCCACCACATATGCCATCCC
This sequence comes from Crocodylus porosus, assembly GCF_001723895.1. Classification (NCBI taxonomy): domain Eukaryota; kingdom Metazoa; phylum Chordata; order Crocodylia; family Crocodylidae; genus Crocodylus; species Crocodylus porosus. Next base: position 1,506,880 of record NW_017728925.1, read on the forward strand.
ACTTTTTTCTTCATGGGTTTTTTTGACCCCAGGATCTCCCTGGGTCAAGAAAACCCTCCGCACTGCTGCAAGGTAGCAGCATGGGAAATGCCTGAATGTGCCATGTGTGGAGCTGCTGACGGGTTGGCACTCCAACATACCACATGGCCACATTCATCTGGATGTGGCCTCTTTGTTTCTTTTTTTTCTCTCCAGAGACTGTGACTCAGGCTATTATCATGTCCTGAGTCATTATTACCCCAAGGACTCTGAGGAGGTGGCTTTGAAGGCCAGCAGCCTCGTCTTTGTACTAACCAAAGACACAGATGGCTGGGCTACAGCCATACACAATGGACAGGTATGTGAAACTGGAAGGTCCTGGGCATGCACCATTAGCAGGGCCTCCATGAGGCTTTAAGATATTTCTTTAGTAATTCTCTCGAGCTGTAGGAGCATGAAGAATGGAATATGTTGGTACCTCTTCTGAAGCTATCATCAATTTATTTTCATGGATTGGCTACAAGGCATAGGAGTCTTTAAGGATTGTTAAGCTTCTAATTGCCATTGGGCAACAAGAACAGGTGAGCTGCTTGCATCAATAGGAGCATCACCTTCCACAGAAAAAAGCACAAAGGTATATCCAGGATTCATTCAGTGTCCCACTTATAACTGCTATCTGCAGAGCAGTTTCCTCAGAAGGGGCAGTAATATATTTCTGTGTGCTCCCATTGGCATCACTCTCCATGGGCACACCATGGCTGAGTCAATGCTTGTATTGTTTATATTGCAGTAGTGAATAGGAACCTGGGTCTTGAAGCATGACCTCACTGGGCTATGCCCTGCGCTGACTCATCTCAGATACTGCCTGCCCCAAAGAGCTGCCATTCAAAGGTTCTGTGTCTGCCAATGTAGCTAGGTCTCACCTGGTTTTCTCTTCTACTTTGCATTCCCCAGAAATTGTGCATACCAACCTCTTTACTGGAACCTGTTCATGACCCAAAGGCTGACAAGTGGGTAAGATGATAACTTCGTAATCATGGTGGTGGGGAAAGGGCAAGGAAATATGTTCAGGACACTCAGGCATGGTATGTGAAAGTAATCTGAACCTGAAGACCTGGCAGTGGGTGTCATTTCACCAGAGGGAGAGTCCAGAGCTTTTGAATAAGGACAATGTGAAATCCAAGCAGTTGGAGAAAGGTGGGGTTTTTTCGTGCAGCTCTGATCTGTTTCCTGCAGAGTCTATTTGTTTTATCAGCCTCTCTGCCTGGTTGGAAGCTTTTGTGTTGTAAGCAATGTACCATTGCTCTCATCATGAGGGATCCTGGTTTTCTCTAATAAAAAAATACAAAATTTTCTGATTTAACCCCCACCCTCCAAATCCACATTTTTCCATGATTAAAATGAAATGCCACTATATATACATACATACATATACATATATACACATACAGATTTTTACAGCAGCACAAATTATAGGCTAATAGACATCACTACCTGTTGCTGCACCACAGGACAATAAAAAAAACACCAAATCCACCTTTTTTTCTGTGGTTAAAATGAAATGTCACTATATATTGTTGCTGTTGCTGGACACGCCCACACCCCCATGCTGGCTTCCCGTGCAGCACCCTGCAGCTGCATACCGTGGCCCCCCCACCCTGATGGCCAGCGCACCCAGTGGCCACATCTGGCAGTTGCTCCCCATGAGGGGAACAGGGGGGGACCACAGTGTGCCACATGGGGAGTGGGCGTGGGGGGTGTGCCCTGCCCCATGGCCATGGGTTGCAGCCAGTGGGCACTGCCTGTGTGCCCCCATGCCAGCTCCCTACATGCCCATGCACCATGCCCCCCCTGGACCCTGTGTGCCCTGCAGCCACAGCCAGCAAGTACTCTCCACGTGGAGGGGGCATGGTGCATGGCTGTGGGGCGGCACGCAGGGAGTAGGCACAGGGGGCACACCGCGCCCCACGATGCACCTGGCAGTCACGCCCTCCCCCGCACTGGGAGTCCAAGAGCCAAGAGTAACAAGCTGTGGAGTCCAAACACTAGGAGCTCAGCTTACAGTTCAGGCAGGCATCAAGGACCAGAGCTAAGAGACTAAAAGGAAGGCATCAGGAGCAGGCCAGAGGAAAAAGTCTGTCTCATTAAGAACCTATAGGGCACATCTACATATTCATTAATGCACCATAATCAGTGCTATCGTGCATTAGCACAAATAAATGCTTTTTTGTGATGCATAATGCTCATTGGACTAGTCAACTGTGCATTGGCACAGTTTTTGCCAGCCATGCTAATACACAGTAGAATTAATCCAATGGGTATTAAGCGTCTCATGTAGATGTGCCCACAGAGTACCAGCTGCTGCTTATATCCAACAGCCACACCCAAGCACTTTAACTGGGACCAGCAGGGGGCACTCAGGTACCAGGCAGCTGGCAGCCAGTCCCACCAGAGTGATCAGGACCAGTGGGCAGCCTGTCAGTCTGCCTGCCCCCCAGACTCCTGGCAAACAAGGAACACTGTAGCTGATTTCTCAGAGCCTTGTGTACTTAGAACCGTACTGCCTGACATCGACCTCTTGTACTCTCCCCAGTGTCTGGCTCATTTTTCTCTCTTGCAGAAAATTGATAATGGGATCCCACTTCCCCCTGATAAAGTACCCCCCAGCCGACCCCACCTGAAGCAAAGAGACAAGCAGCAGCCAGGTAAATCTCACTTTGTGGGACCAAAGATCCCAATGAGAACCAGTACTATGTCTGTGTGCTCCAGATGTGGCCCTGGATAAATGCTGTAGCTGCCATTTGTCCCTTGCTGCTCTTCCCACATTGCAGAGTACACAAAAGTTCTGCATCTCCATACCAGAAGGGTGTATACAGCCTCTCTGCCAGGGAGATGTGGCAAAGAACGTCTTGCATTCAAAGGCTTGTCTAACTGTATCCCAACTACATAGTTGGCCCAATAAAAAAGATCACCCTAAGAAATCCTCGCCTCTCACATAATTTCTGGGCCATCATGACTACAACATCAGTCTTGCACTAACAAGTGAAGTAATAAAATCTTTGGTCCTCAAGTTGGCAGGAATCCTGCAAGCCTGGACCTGACCAAAACTCTCCAAATACATCTCTCCAAAGAGGCATTTCCAGCTGGCGGGGGCATTGGGTCTGTATGAGTCCTTATTGAGTCTCTCTTGATTTGTTTTGCTTTACAGGATCAACTGAGGGAGATGGCATTAATGCAGATGATGCTAATTCCCAAACAAACTTTATGGTAAGATGCTCCAGTGTCACAAACCCAAACTAACAATATGCAGACAAAGTTCATCTTATAAAATCACTGGAACGTAATGCAAGGGCTAAAACTCTGAAGCTGTCCCAAATTCTGGAGCTCACTGAAAAGACTCCTTCCAGCCTGCAGTCCCCATCTCAGAGAGATTTTTTTCCAGATGGCTTTTGTTCTATCATCAGCCATCTCCCTGCTACCTCCTGAGCCCCTCCATCATCACAGGTTGTATCTATATCATTCTCCAGAGCTCTGCCTCCTTGTTGCACTGGGGATCCCTAAGGTCACCATCTACAACAGTAGAGCTGATTGAACACTGTAATCCTGACTCCCCAAGTCCCCTGTTTCAGTTATAGCGTTTTCTGTCTGTACCAATGGGGTAGACCCCCACAAACAAACAAAAGAAGTCCAAATTACTGGTGGGTTGAACATCAGTATTTGCTTTCTTCTGAGACATTATTCTTTGCTGCACTTCCTGATCCAGATGGTTGCCATGTACAGCTAGCAACCATGCTGTGCTATGCTTTGAAGTGCTGTATAGGTGTATTTCTGTATAGGTAGAATCACTTAAACCACTTTTGCCTGCTTCATATGAGGCTAAAGCCCTTCTTCAGTGGAAGTGAAGTCACCTCTACCCCTATTTCTGTTGGCTAAGCCAGGAGACTCTGCTGGTGATTTGGGGGTCAAGCTTCAAAAGCTACAGTTTCCTTAGGAAATGTTGATACCTGTCAGCACCTTTATCAGGCTGCCTTTATAGGGCACTGTGATTGTGAGGACTCTTCCCATTTCCCCACTGGCAGGAGCAGAACCCCCACGCTGAGTAGAGAGCAGCAGAGCCATAGGATTCAGATCTGGCCTTCTTGGGATGATAATGAGTATGTTAGGATCCTGGCTTTCAAACCACCCATATGAACTACCTGAGACATTTAAATCTGGATCCTGGCTGCTCTGATGCTATACTTGCAGTCAGTTTGGTGGCCTTGAGGTTGGGTATTTGGTTTCAGGCACGTTTCTTAATTTTGATTTCTGCTGGTGAAAGAGCCCAGAACAAGCCACCCAAACTGGACTGTCCTTTGCACCATTTGTTAGCAGGTCCCACGGTCCCCAAAAGAAGCAGCTTTCACTGTGGATGGAACCATCCTACTGAAAGTCCATTGCTCTTACACAATAGAAATGCAAGTGAGAGAGGCTCTATCTCTGTCTGACCTCAGGTCTCTGCTGAAGGAGAAGTTCTGTCAAGATGCAGAGCATGGAAACCTCAGGTAAGGTCTTGCATATCAGACTGGAAAAAAGCCAGAACTCTGGGTACGTGTAGCTGATGCAGAGGACTTATTTGGAATTCTTCTTGCATGGAGAGCTGCAGCTTTCTTCTCACCTTTGCAGGGAAGCAGCTGAAGTTGTGCAAAGAGGTGTTAGCCCAGAGGTTCAGGCATTACAGCTTTGTCTGCCACCCATCTCTCTCTTTGGGGTGTGTTGTCCTTTGGTAGGGCTCACACAGCCCTAAAAATAGTTCACAAAAAATATACACGCACAGCAAATGGTACAACGTCCCCCTTCCCCACAGACTTATTCGTGTAGTCTTGTCCTGTTGATATTCCATCCCACCACTCTAGGACACAGCAGAAACACGTAGGGGGCCAGCAAATAAGTTTGAACAAGGGATGCTTCAATGAAGCAAAACATTTTCTGTGAAGCCGCACCAGCATTAGTGGAACTGTGGGAAACAAAGAAAAATACTAGTGTAGATGCCACTGGCATGTATTTGATTTTCTCATACCTAGCTTGGCATTTAAGGCCAAGTTCAACTTGATTATACCTTATGGGGCTAATTTGGAGGTGATGTTTAAATGGATGGGAGTTTAAAGGGCACTGGGTTAGTAAAATATATGAACTTAGGATACAAGAACAAAGACTAGGTTGCATGGCCTAAGTCTGTTTCTAAGACATTTTCTCTCATAGATGAGATAAACTAAATGAGTTAATGAATCACTGCAGTTACAGGCATTCAAGCAGTGAAAAGCTGATTGCAGTTTCTGGGGAAGAGGATCTTGGGAAGATGTGGCAGCAGGTGATGGATGGAAAGCTGACACTCTGGTGCCAGGTACATGGACCTTTTGGGGGCTTTTTTGCCATGTTAGACTCTAGGGCAATCTCTGCATGGCTGTGTGATTTACACTTTGGCTTTGTCCTGTAGGGCCCAGATTCCTGTTCAGACAGACCCATTCTCTACCAGATGATAGCAGCATATAGATACACTGCAGAAGGGCCAGAGGATCTGGAATTCAATGAAGGAGACACATTGGACATCCTCACAGAAGGTAGCATTTTTCTTCCAAACGAAATGCTGTATTGGGCAAGGCTTGTTTGCAGAAATGGCATAAGAATGGCTTAGACCAGGGGTCAGCAACTATAGCCTGCAGACTGGATCTGACCCACAAAGGGATTTTATTGACCCCACCAAGCATGTTCACATGAGAATGCACCATCTAGTACCCACCTCTGTCAACTTGATCATGCATTAGCAGATGCATGAGGAAGAGGTCCAGGGAGGTGATGATTCCCCTCTACGGGGCACTAGTCAGGTCGCAGTTGGAGTATTGCGTCCAGGTCTGGGTGCCGCACTTCAAGAGGGATGCGGAGAATCTTGAGAGGATTCAGAGAAGGGACACTCGTATGGTCAGAAGCCTGCAGGCAAGGTCCTATGAGGAGAGACTGAGGGACCTAGATCTCTTCAGCCTTCGCAAGAGAAGGCCAAGAGGTGATCTTGTGGCTGCCTATAAATTCATCAGGGGATGGCACTAGGGAATAGGAGATGCTCTGTTTACTAGTGCACCCCCTGGAGTAACTAGGAACAATGGCCACAAATTGGCAGAGAGCAGATTTAGGTCGGACATAAGAAACAACTTCTTCACAGAAAGGGTTGCCAGAATCTGGAATGGGCTTCCAAGGGAGGTAGTCCTCTCCAATACCTTGGGGGTCTTCAAAAAGAGACTGGACAAGCACCTACCTGGTGGTCGTCTGACCCCAGCGCTCTTTCCTGCCCAGGGCAGGGTGTTGGACTCAGTGACCTACTGAGGTCCCTTCAAACCCTAACATCTATGAACTGCCACTTCTGGCTTGAGGCCTGAGCTGTATTAATTTGGTCCACTATTACTGAAAGATTGCTAACCCCTGACTTAGACCATGAGCCTTCTATTAGCTGGGTGCCTAGGCCAGGGGTGGGAAAAGTCTGGCCCACAAGCCAGATTCAGCCTGTGGTAGACTCCATTTCCTATCAGCCCTGTGGTGGAGGCTCCTTCTGCTGCTACCAGACCCAGCTCTGATGCCCAGTCAACCCCAGCCCATCCACCCTGCACCCACCATTAGGGGTAGGACACCAAGCTGGGCAACTGGGATGGGACCGTGACCAGGAGTGAGCCAGGCAGGCAGAGCCAGGGAGATCCCGGGATCTTGGGGTGGTTACAGCATGGGGCCGGGGCCAGCGCAGAGCCACAATCCATTGCATGCATGACCTTGCAATGACCACAGACAGGGGTGTGAGGGGAGCAGATCGTGGCTCTACCCCAACCCCAGCTCCTGCCCCGTGCTGTCACTGCCCCAAGATCCTGGTCCCGGCGCAGCTCCCCACCCAGCCGTGCACCCTGCCTGCAGTGCTCCCCACCAGTCTCCATGGAGACCCTGGGAGCACAGGGCTGTGACCGTGTGAGGCCATAACACCAAGGAGCCGGGCAGAGCCCTTGTTCTGCAGCCCCACACTGTCACAGCCCCATGCTCCCAGGGTCTCCATATAGTGGGCATGGGCAAGTATTTCGGCTGAAGAGCCGCTTAACAAGTTTTGGTGACCTGTCAAGAGTCGCATGGGTAGCCCCACCCCTTGACAGTTGCTCTGCCCTGTGTCACCATCTTGGGACCAGAACTCCCACCCCTAACCCCTGACCTTTGCCACTGGAAGTCCCTCCCCTTCCTCTGGAAGTACTACTTTTGTGGGGGTGGTTGCCATCTTAGAACCAGGAAAAAACAAATCATACACTTAAACTCAAACACCTACTACAACATATTTATTACAAAAAATAATTTTATGATTCCTGTTTGCATACTGTATATAGAAGGGATTGCATAGTAACTCAAAAATAAATTCTTAGTTTTGTATATTGTGTGGGTGTGGGTGTATGGTGGGGTGTGTGTATGGGAGGTTTGCGAGGGGGTATGGCTGTGTGTGTGGGGGGCACAGGGCATGTTGGGGTTGTGGGGGCAGGCTGTGGGTGTGTGGCATTTGTGGGGTATGACAGAGGGTGGGGGGTGTGGGGAGCACTTAGGGCTCAGGCACCCAGTGGGACATGGCTCCAGCCAGCACTGCACATTGCAGCAAGGGGTGCAGCCTCCGCCAGGCAGTCTGTATCACCAGCGCTCCCCACCACTCACGTGCAGCTCTCGCACTCACTGGGCACAAGAGGGAAGACCCAGGCGCTGGAGCCAGCTTCCTTCTTCTGTGGGACTCTGGTACAGAGACTTGTACTGGCTCTTAACATAGGGGAGAATTTCTCCCTTAACAGTTTCTAATCTTTCTTTGCTCATCTAGGAAATTTCTAGATCCTCACTGTTTTTTTGTGTCTTACTAGTGAATGAAGATTGGCTTGAAGGCCGTTGCAATGGTAAGATCGGCATTTTTCCCAAATGCTTTGCTGTTCGAGCCAGCGTGGACCCAGCCCAGCCTTAATAAAGTGGAGCCTTTTCATGTCAGGCAGCACAAGAATCAGCAGAGCTCAAGCCCAGCTTCATTTTATTTCTGTTTCCCAAAGAACAAGAGAAGTTTACACCAGTTTGTTCAGTTCAAGCCAGAACTAGCCCCGCTCAGTATTTTAACAAAGCTTCCTACGAAGGACATGTGGTATGGGACTGCATGTTATCTGAGAACCTGTGAGAATCAGTTCAGAAGCATAAAGAGCATTTTCTATAACCCATTTCACTACTTGTTTTTTGTTGTTTTTTACCTCTGTATTGCCCAGTACTCAAAGTGGGACAGGAGCTCTGTGTAGGCTGAGGAGCAGGGGTGAGTACAGAGCTGGGTACAAGGCTGCCTTGTAAGGAAAGACATATTGGGAAGCGCTCATATAGCCCACAGATGGAGCTTTATTATCTTGGAGCCACCACAAGTACCTTCTGAACACAGGACTCTTGAGAGTACGCTCAGCCTATTGGCTTCATGGTGTGCTTGGCCTGCATGGGCCTCTGGGAGCTCACTCAGCCCAATAGCTTCACCACAAGCTTGGACCGTTCCAGTCCTTAGGAGACCTCCTTCAGCCCATCAGCCACAGGGTAGACTCTGCATCACCCACCTATAACTACTCAGCCTGCATCAGCCTTTAGGAGCTCATTTGTCCCTTCCTACTATCTGTCTGTCCTTTCACTTGATACAAATGCTCTGGGGAACTGAGAGCCCATCAGCCTTTCTTGGTCTTGACCTGGCCTTTGTAAAGTTTCTCACAGTGTTAATTTTGCAGGGACACCAGACAAGCACAGGCCTCCGTAATGTCTCTGAGATTTTTTACCCTGCCTGGCAATCAACTGACCCAGGCCATTGTACAGTCTTGGTTCCTTACATCCCCCTGCTATGCCCTACTGCCACAACCTGGTCAAGCTGCAGCCTTCAAGTGTGGAGGAAAGGGTAGCTGCCAAGCTTATTTCCATGAGGGCCTTCAGCTTACCACATGTTCCTGTGCAAAAACAGAAGAGCCCAAAGCCAATCACCGTTTGTGCATGCAGGGCAGGTTGTGTTTCACATGGAAAACATGTCACCAGCGGTTGAAATTCCTAGCTGGTGTCTTTGGTTTTGTTGTAAAATGATTCTTAATGCTTTTTGGAGGTTTTAAATAGACATTGGGGGCGGGGCGGGGGGTGTCTATAGCTGGGGACGGTCATGGGTTTTACTGGGTTCGGGGCATAGGCATTTAAAAAAAAAAAAATCAACGCTAGGCCAGTGGAAGGAGCTGTTTGCAGACCTATCACCTGCTTGTTATTTTCTCATCTGAAAATGCCAGTAAGCACTTCTAAGATAATGGACTGCTTTGGGAAGACATTATTTCGTGTGTGGGGGCTCTTGTCCTGTCAAGGAAGGAGGACACAAGTGACTATCACAGCATTCACAAGGAGGGTACCGAGACAACTGTATCTTCTCATCTGCCCTTCCTCTCGGTCAGAACTGCTAGCCTTCTTCCCAAACCTGCAGGAGTCTTCAGCCGTGGGATTCATAGATGTTTAGGCCCTAAAGGCTTACTATTATCATCATCCAGTCAGACCTCTTGTATAAAGCAGACCACTGAGCCCTGCCCAATAATTCCTGCACCAGACCCACCACTTCTAGCTGAGTTGGAGGGTGCCTTCTAGAAAAACTTCCATTCTCACTATAAAGACATTAAGGGATGGAAAAACCTACCACCAGGCTTGATAAGACGTTCCAGTGGTTAATCACCCTCCTTGGTAAAAAACAAACAAACTTACATCTAGTCTGAATCTGTTTGGCTTCATCTTTCAGACTTCTGTCTACTAAATTAAAAATAAATCTATTATAAGAAATCTTTTCCCCATGGATGGATTTGTAGATTGTGATCAAGCTGCCCCTTAGCCTTTTTTCAGAGGTAGGCATTAGCAGAGATAAACTCAAAAGATATCTTGAAATGGTGGGAAATGACTTAAAGTCCCACTGGAGCCACTTCCCCTTTTCTCATTTGTGAAGGGGAGGTTAAGTCCATTATCCAGACAGCTACTTGGGACTCCAGAGGAACTGGAGTGTGATGGCCACCAGACTCACTATGAGGGTCAGCACAATAAAGGCGACAGCAGCTGCCCAAAGGCTGTGCCAGTGTCCTGTCACTTGTTCTGGAGCCTCTGTGGGGATCATGTTGCTAAGGTTCAATACATAGCCCAAGGTCCAGCCGATGTCTGTGTTTCCAGCCTAAGGAAAGATGCCCAGAGAGTGGCTTTACTGTGTTGACCAAGCGCATTGGGCCTTGTGTTCCAACTGCTTCATTGCTAATGGCCCCGTGAGCCCCCTAGAAGAGCTACTGCAGCTTTGGATCCCAGGCAAGGGCAGCCCAGCCCTTATCAGCACAAGAGGCATAGAGATCTCATAAGCTATCACCTCCCTTCTTACAGGCAATATTCCTTTGAGACTGGCAACTACTGAATCCAAAACTGGAGCTTACAGGCTGCAGCATTATTAGCCATTTCATACAAATGATAGGAGCAAAGATTCCTCCCGCTTTTGGAGGAAGGTTTAGGTGCATTTTCCCTGAGAAGCCTGCCATTATTCATAAGCAGGCTGCATTCCTTCCCCCAGCGTGTTCCTGTACCTTCTGCCCCACATCAGAGAGCTGTGGCTGAGTCCTGCTCTGTTGCCCTCAAACAACCCAGCTGAAAGTTAGTTCAGATTTAGGCCAGTCCAAATGAGGAAAGAATTTGGCCCCAGAGGGCATGTCTAAAGCAGTGTGGAGGCAGGATGTCCTCTAGCCTCCCCACTACCGTTCTCCCCATGTCCCAGGTGTCTTCAGAAACATCCCATTTCCCCCTTTCCACCCTGGACATACAGCTGCCACAGCAGTCTGCAAGCAATCTGTGTGATGAAAGCACGTACCCGCTAGGTGGCAGCAGTGAAAGCAAAACTTTCCCATGACCATGCAAGGTAGCCTGCTGCTTCCAAGCACACAGCCAGGTGCAGATAATACTGCGTGATACTGAGTACCCTCAACTCCTGGGGAAATCAACAGGAGTAGGGACATTTAAGACCCTGCAGGGAAGATTATTAAATTACTGGGCCCACATAAATGATCTGCCTCAGAGCACCAAGCTATTCAAGTTAACTGGCATAGCTTTCACAACTTTCAGAAGAGCCAACTACTGCCAGCTGGCTGCAGCAGCCTGAGCAATGAATCCCTCCCTACCTGTTGGCGGAAATGGATGTTGCTCCATGTTTGCTCGTTGAATCCATAGCCTTCATGTAGCAGCGTCAGGATGTAGAAGGCCGATGCACAGTAATTGCTCAGGCGTACCTCCTTCTCCCGGGGGTAGCTGGCCTTCAGCTGAAAGAGCCAGCATGACAGAGCGTGGACAGCAAGCAGGGAGGATCCCAGCTCCCATTGGTGTTTGGCTCAGTTATTCACCCCAAGCGCACGTGAATTCCCAGCTGAGGCAGGGAAACTAGAACAAAGCCCCTGTAGCAGCAGGCTCATTCCTGCCTTGTGCTTCACTGCTGGAACTCAGTCCCAAAGGGTCTTGTAGTTACGTAGTTCAGACCCCAGAGCACTGCAGGGCCGCTGCCCTCCTCCATCCCCACACACTCACCTCCTGCCTAGCATGTGAGCTATGGGACTCTCAGCAAGTGCTCAATCCCACCCACTCCAAGCTCCTCTGCTTTGCCCCATTAGCCCTGCAACTCTGGGGTTTCACCCAGCAGCAGACAGCCATGTGAAGCTCCTGACTAGAAGGTCTCACCTCCTCCCAGCCTCTGGTGCAGAAGTCCCAGATCGTGCTGTTGACAGTGCTGAAGGATTGACTGCTGGTCAGGTTCAGGAAGTTGAAAGTGTAATAAAATCCAGAAAAGGCCTATAGAACAAGAGGAGGGATTAAAACCACCTCCCCAAGGAGAAACTGCAGGGGATGAGAGCACCTACTTTCCTGTCATTCTATGATCCTATGATGATCCTAAGAATTGGCATTAGAACTAAAAGCAGACACCATTCCTGACTGACTGTCTGTGCTCTAACCCCTTGCGACCAGATCTTACGCTCCCTTATGCAGTGGAAAGTCTGCTCATTTCACTGCATTCTAGATTAGAATCACTATATTTCCAGTAATACAAACCCAGAGCTTGTAAGTACATAGCTAAATTAATGCTTCTGCATGACAGAAGAGCAGCCACCACTACCATACATATGAGAAAAGCATGATTTTCAAACCTCTGCAGCCTCATGATTACTATCTAGTGGTTGTCCCTGGCCCTGCTCGGGTTTAGTTGGGGGTGTGTGGGGGGTGGAGTGGGGGGGAGGGGGTGTCACAAACACTCTGATGAAAGGATAAAACTTTTCTCTCCAACTGAAAAGGTGATTTTATGGTGGGGAGGGAAGGGACTTAGCTGTGGCTCCCTCTCTCTTCTCAGCTGTTCTGCCATCAGGCAATAGAAAGCAACTTTTCCAAGTGCCCTACCCAGACAGTGGGGAATGATGCCTTACAAAAAACTGCCCATGCACCGGTGGCTGGTAAACCTCATTGAATCCACACATCTTTCCTGCCCCGCATGCAGTCAAATTAAAGAGCTTCTGGATGGTGCTCCTGCACTCAGCTGGTACCCCCGTCCCTTTGAATGTGAGGGTCTTGTTGGGGCTGGGTGTATCTGGGACACAGGGACTGTCATATAGGTCAGCTGTGGTGATGTTCATCTCGTATTCCTTGGGGTAGCATGGATGGGGAATCTGCTGAGCTGTGATGTTATCCTAGAAAGAGAGAAAGAGAGGTCCATTAGCAGTGCACAGGCCTGGGATGAAAATCAAGGGTAGGGGTGATACCCAAACTTGTCATAACCCACAACCCTGCCAAACCTATCAGTAGGGCTAGATTAACACATAGGCAAACTAGGTACATGCCTAGGGCTCTGAGTTGTGGGGGGGTCCGGTCCTTCCCTCCACCATGGTGGCATGCAAATGGCCCTACCTGCCTCCTTTCCCTTCCCCTCCCTTCTGCCGGTCTCACCACTGTGGTGACTGCTTCCTAGCAGCAGCTCCAAGCCCCAGTCCCCGTGGGCAGCAGTGCCAGGATGGGGATTGCAACCAGCTCGTGGCCCACTAAAGGGTTAATCCAGACCTGTCTATTAGCTTGAAATGCCCAAGAGTGTGGGTTAACTCATTATGGAAAAATCTTTCAGGATTTACAAGAAAACAAGGACCCATCTGTAGGAGGGGCTAGGACATCCCATAGCATTTGAGAGAGAATCCTGTTCTGTTGTAACTCTTCATAGCAGAGGTCACAATACCCACCCAACCCCAGCCTCTCCCTCAAGAGCGCCAAGACAGCATCTACGTGATGCAAAGATGAATGATGGAAAAGTCAGGAAGACTCATTATTGTGCTGCCCCTTCTCTGCCTCATCCCACTCTGCTATTATCACACACTCCCACATCCTGCAGCTGCAGCCTGCAAGGGATTGCGAGACAGAAAGCACCCCTAACCCCCCTCCACCCTATTCTCCTGCTGGCTTGCCCATCTCCTCCATACCCTTTAGGAAACACATCAGTGATGTGTGGGCACGGGTTCCAAGACCTTGGTCCTGCAAGTACCAGAACAGTGCCCAGGAGGGGATACAAAGCTGTGTAATTTTGGTGCAAAGGGAGGGTAGGAATGAATGCCAGCACAGCCAAGCACTCACATTTACCTCTGCACAGAGTACAATTGCATCTGAGACCCAAACATGCAACATATGTGCTTCAGATTAATTTAATCCAAGTTTTACCCCCATAGTACATTTACTTTGAGTTAAGGTGTGGTCATACAATCACACTCCTCAATCTGGCTACCCATAGGAGGCACTATTATAGGCACTAGGTGGGGAACTAATTTGCTTTGACTAGAGGAGCACAAGACACATACAGCAGGGTAACTTCCTGAGCCATTGCTTACACTGACATAAGGATGACTTACACTGATATAAGGCTTTGCATCATGTATCCACTTAACTTTTACTATGCAGTATTTATCAGTTTACTCCACAGAAGTCTCAGCCCTCTTGCACGCCTGCTGCCCAACTCCAGGATTATGAGACTGGACACAAGCTTAGACCTCAACATGAGGCACTGAACTGCATAGGCCTCACACCCCTGATAGGCAGCAGTAATGCAATAACCCCACAGCAGCAGGACAGGGCCCTTCCGCTATTCTACGTCTGCTGGTGCCTTTATTTGCCCATTTATCCACTACACTCCTCACCAGCCCCATCCAGGTTCTGGTGTGTGTATAAAGTAGGGGAGCCACAGGACAGTCCCACTGTCACCTGGATCCTGTGCATGTTGGGGAACTGCAAGGAAAAAAGTAAAACAATATTTACAGCTTCTTGCGTCCCCCAACTGAGATGACTTGGTGGGACAAGCTGGTAGGGAAGGGACTGCAGGAGGAAAAGGGGCTGCCGTTCTCCATGGTCAAAGCAGAAAACCCACCCCCATGGGTGGGTCTGGGGAGCAGGAAGGTGGAGTGTGCAGCAAGCAAGGATGGGGGGGGGGAGGGAGGCAGCAGTCACCACCACCCCCAGGTCCCAGAGCTGCACCAAAGCAGTGGCTCCAACAGAAACCTCACATATGATCCAGGGAGCACAGATTGCTCACTGCACATGCTCAGCACAGCCAAAGGGAGGTTTGGACCATACCACCCAACCCCTCTCCACTCCTGGATCCACCCATGCCCAGAACTATGTTACCACAACCTACATAACTCCCCATTACTACCTGCACAATGAAGGGTTAATATAAATCACCTGTTATTATGTCAAGTAGCTGACTTAGTGATAGGATCCCTGTGTTGATCTCCTTTCCCCAGCTTGTCATGTGATGTTGCATTAGATTGTTAGGAAAGAATGAAGTTCAAGGACGAGCCAACAGAAGAGGAGGAAGAAGAGCGCATGAATGATACAAACAGGCACTGGCAACCCAGAACCAATTGGTTCATTCCAGGAGCTTTCCCAAGGCACAGGAGAAAGAAGAGACTCTATCCCTCACTAGGGGAGTTCTCTAATAAAACTGCATTTCAGAGAGAAAATGCTGTGCTGTGAAACAAGTGATATGGATGAAAAGACCCTGCCCTCCAAACTAGACAACTTTCTGGTGTTCCCTGGGCATAGGTCTACATTGGCATCCCTAGCATTGCCCAGAGTGCTTGCTCTCAGGCACCTCCCACCCACCCACACCCGCTCACGGGCCAAACCTAGCAGTGTGGTAGTAACACCTCTCCAGGGGGTGCCCTCTGAGACCACTCCTTGTGACATCAGCCCATCTTTCCGAGTACACAAGCCTTGCCTCTGCGCTGACTTAACACACTATAGCTGGTCTAGTTGCTGCCGTGAATAAGACTTCAGGAACACCATTGGATTTGGGTCCAAAGTTGTTTTGCAGCGTCCCTGTTTTTTTGAAGCATTTACCAGACTGCTTGTGAACAGCCCAGAGGCTGGAATGCAATGGCACATCTTTGTGATTTGTGGCTGGCCATGGAAGTAGAGAGGTATTGTTCTGATTCATGGTTTAGGTGTCAACATTTTTGAAACTGAACAGAGTAAATCACAAACAACACTGTATTTACTGGGAACGTCCCGGAAAGCAATCATTACAGCAAAAATATGGCAAACTGCTGGATTTCCTTAACATAATTAGGAACAAATCAGTGGCTGCTTGGAAATTCCAGCTCAAAGAATAAAGACAGCCACAATAGCAGCAGGCTAAGGCCATTCTGTTTGCTCGCAGCAATGCATACTTATTGTCTGATTCACCCAACTCCAGGCCATAATATTCTGCAGCCTTTTAAATATTGACTCCTTAATTTGTTTGCTCTGTCCCACACCTGCAGTGCTAACATCATCTGTTTAACATCCCACTGGAAGCCATTGTGTTCAGTAGATGCACCATGCTCATATACAGTAGCTATACCCTGTAGCTAAATATGTATTTTCTGCTCTACTCCACTCAGACACGTCGACAGTGCAGCAGGTGGACAGGATGTCTCCCTGAACCTCCCTTGAAGAATTGCCACCAATTCTTTGAATATTTCAATTACTTTCAGCTGTCTATTATGTCTCAACTGACTTTGTGCCATGAACAATCAGCCCTGCCAAAAAAACAAGGTAGGGACTTACAAAAGGTGACGATGGAAAGGATAGTGTCCTGCACTGTAATTAATACCTTGCTTAGAGATGCCAGAAGCATCTTCAAGGCCTGGTCTCGCCCATAACAGAGGTAGCTGTGAGTGTAAATCGAGTACTCAGTGCCATACAGCCTGAAGAAAACTTTGGTGCTGTTGTCCTCAATGGTGCCACTAGGCTGGAAGGTTATTTGAGTTGAGGCTCCTCCAAGGTCCAGCGCTCCCAGAACTTCAGTTCCATACGGATGTACCCATTTCCCTGAAAAGGAGAACTGCCCCCCACCACAGACAAGGAATTAATTTGGCTGGAAGGAAGTCCAAGCTAGCACCCTCTAAAATTTTGCATATAGGGACATAGGCCAGAGGGTATTCTATTTTGCCCAGCGAAGTCCACACCTTCAGCAACACAATTTTGATCTCAATGCAAAGTCAAGATAAAGGGGGACAGAACCTCAGCTGACATCCATCAGCCTAGACCCACCGACTTCAGGAGAGCTAATTCAGTTCACACCTGCTAAAAACCTGCCCAACTGGACAGAGGTCAAAGGCTCTCTCATGAGGGCCACTTGGCTTGCTTTGTTTGTACATTACAGCAAGAGTCACTGCCCACACTTGCACGGTGAGAAGCATTGCTTCAGATGGTTCCAAAACAGACCCCACTCGGGGGTCTAAGTTTAAAAAAAGAGAAAAAAAAGAAAATACATTAGTTTGTCACCAGCATCAATGCAGATTTAAGTAAAAAGTGAGCCGAGACCATTGCATTGGGCTGAAATGGAGGTCAAGCTTCAATACTCTCAGTTTTATTTGGGGAGCATGACCTTTCTTCAGTTACCTGCACAAGACCTCCTGTCCCAGGTGGAAGTTAGCCCAGCCCTACCCTGCCTCTCAGCTCCCCATGGCTTCATATCCATTTTAAAGATCTCCCATCAGGGTAAAGCACCAGCTCACTGTATGAAGAGTCTACTCCCATGTCAGAGCCTCCACGGCAGCAAGGGACCAGGCCTCCAGCTTCTTCTGTCTTGGATTCACCCTTTGCCTTGAAAATCCCCAGTTAGAGCCATGATGGGAGGGGCCAGAAGGGAACTGCATCTGAGAAGCAAAGCTGAACTGCATTCATGGTGGGTCTTTTCTAATCCATTTCCCCAAAGAAAGCAGTTACCCCAGTGAACAAAGCCCTCATTGTTCCTCCACACTCTGCCCACACCACAGACCTTGATGAGTGTCTCCAACAGATAGTTGACCGTGATCCAGCCAAAGGAGCCTTCCTCATTCCCAGTGAGGATGCGAGCTCCTTGGAAGTCCACAGGGTACTCTCGAATGGCCTTGGAGACCTCTGCCAAGACCTGGTCAGCTTTTGTGCTGTTCAGCTCCCTGCAAAGGGAAAGGAGAGTGATTCTGCTGGGAGCCTGTGGGATGCAGCATGGCACATGGACACTGCAGCAAGATGAAGGGTTACTGGTGCCATACAGAACTCCAATAGACTTTCAAAGTGCCACTGATACTAACATTTAGCATCTACTGCAAAGAAGCAGGTATGCAATGGGGAAGAAAAAGAACCTGTTTCCACATCTACAGGTTTTCTGTGCTCTAGAGGACAACGGAAACTCAGGGAAGGTCAGGAAGAGCCACTAAACCAGGGGGTGCTGAGTGTGGAAGAAGCAGGGAAAGGGAGCCAAAACAATGCTCCTGAACAGCATTCACTTGCACACTGGTATAAGAGGGAAGTGGTCCGTGCTCTCAAATAGTGGCTATCTGTCCCTTCCCTCTGAATCACTGCTATGCCCTTCCTTTTTTAGACTGTTAATCCCCCTTCATTCCCCTCCAACATGTCCTGGTTGCCCCATTGAAGGGGATGGTGGGATACAGGTTCTTACCCAACTGCTTTGTAGCTGGGCCTGGTGGAAAACACCCGGAGAGATTAAGTGGACTGTTGCCAAGCTAATTTACCCATTGCTGCTGACTGATCTCCGCCATGTGGGAAGTAGGAAATTCCCATGTTTGTTCCTAATGCCCGCTGCTATCGCACTGGCCTTGCATCTAATAAGGTCACTAGAGAACAAGTCTAGTGTGCTGTGGAGAAAAGGCCTTCCCCTTTGCACAGTGCTCTTTCACAGCAATGGTGAGGGTACCTCAGCAGCCGCATGCCTGCTGTCGCTCCAAGGTAGGCGGGTGTCTCCCTCTGTTGATTTGCAGGGATGAGTGTCATAGCCTTGTCCAGACACACCTTCAGACTAGCTCCAGCGTCAGAGGGACGATTAAAGTAACTGGAGATGCCAGGTCCTGGAACAAAGTATCTCAGTGAGAGCCTGGGCTCATCAGGATCAGCAAAAGATGAGGTGAAAACATTTCCAGATCTCTGGCCAGGAGAGTTTCATGCAAGGCTCAAACCCTGGAAATACCAGCCTGGTCATTAAAAGAGCTGAACAGCCATCTCCACTCAAAGGGTTGTGTTCAGCCCTTTTGCAATTATGATAGAAGCATCGTGGAATAGCAACACCCATGAATAGGTATTTCATCCTTTCCAGTATTTCATCCTTTCCAGCAGCCAGTGGGAGTTCAGTGAGCTTTCCCCTGAGCTGCTGGGACATTGGACCCAGTACTACTCCATCCCGAGGGGTGTCTCTTAGGGCCAGCACTCAAAGCTGATTTGGCTGCATATGGTAACCTCTCTGGTGACCAAGAAGTGGTCAATCAAGCATTCTGCACTTTGGGGGAGGGAAGAGAAATCACAAGTAATTACATCGTCATTAAATCTACCCATGATTTTGGCATCTGTCCAACCAGCAACACGGCCTTAGGATCCAGGAAATTAACTGGCCTAGCGGGGGTGTCTCCCTATTTATCTAAGGAGGGGAAAGGTTGCTGTTAGCACTGCAAGGGTAGAGGTACAAAATAAATATGCACAGACACACGTACAGATTAGCTCATGACGTGCATGGTACAGAGCCTTTTTGTTCACTTCAATTAAAATAGCTCATTTTATTTTTAGAGTCCCGTGCTATTTCTGGAATGTTTGATAAGGAAATTAGTTTGTCCTCTCCCATTGGCCAAGGCCAGAAATAGAATGGGTGCATCAATATTTACCTTCCCCAAGTCCCTATGGGTTATTAATTCCACTAGCGCAAGCTCACCCACCTTTCCCCACCCGCCAAAACCCTCTGCCTAGACCTTTGCTTTGGAGCTCAGTTAACCAGTAACCTGGCTCATGGCAGCCTCAGAGCTTCCTCTTAGCACTGTGGTCTTTGCCCAAAGCTCTGAGGCAGAGGTTTCAATCTTTGCCTAGCACTGCCTGCCTGTGCCTTGCCAGACTATCCCACACGTACCCATTCTGATTTCAGCAGGGGAACGACCAGGAGTGTGCTGGGCTTACATGCCCATGCCGTCCTCTGCCACCCTTTGTGTTTGGTGGAAATTATAGCTTAACCCTTCTTAAAAAGGTGAGTCATTTAGTTTTCTTTAAAGCTCAGCTTAATACAAGATCCCCTCATGGGTCATTGCTGTTGCCCCTCACTCCTAAGCTACAATACTTCTTCCCTTTCTAATCCTGGCTCCAGCCTCTCAGTCTCAACTAGCCACCACTTCTTAGTCCCAGAGCTCTGCCAGTGCAGGTGATTCCTGACACTCAAGCCCATGCTAATCCAGTCCTAAGTCTCCTCACCTTCTGCCTATGCTCATACTTCTCAATCCCAAACTGCAACCTCCCTACTACTACCTTTCCAGACCTCTCTTGGGCACAGATAAACTATTCATTCAGACCTGGGTAGTGGTTTTGTTTTTAAAAAAAACAAGGTGAAGAAACTGCAAGCTCGTGCTCACTTACAAGGCCAGACGCATGGGAAGCCAGGATACCTTAGCTAGAAGATGGAGCCACAACCCTTGATAATGGATCTCTATAGGTGTAAACTGGTGCTAGTCTTCCACTAGCTACTTCTCCAACAAAGTAAGAGCCAGAGGCTGGTAGCAAGTCAAGCCAGCTGGCCATTACACTACAAAGTCTAAGAAGAGAGGGAGAAAAGATAGAAATGCATGAGCCCACTCACCTGGCACAGGACAGGCCTCTACCTGGCTGACAATGCCAGTGTCATTCTCCTTATCTGCTGGCCACTGGTAGATGTAGAGAGTGGTGTGTGAGGAGCCTGCATCAAACACCATCGCATACTGCAGGGGAAATGGGGGGAAAACAGAAAGTTACAGCGAATGTCACTTCTGTAGACCAGCAAGGGGACAACCCCACTACAGTCCAAAAGCCAGCAAGGAGGAGATAGCTGGACCCCAGCAGCTCCACCACAGAGGGTAACTGGAAGTGCTAACAGTAATAGGTGCTTAGAGGCCAGGAGCAGAGATTAGCCACAACAGGTTTAAAGGCCATCTGTAATGCACAGACATATGTAATGCCTAAGGAATAGAAACCAGGGTGTTGGCTCTGAAAGCAGAAGCCCCAGTAGCTGAGCTCACAAGGAAGACCTCACTAGCACGAGGTAGTGGGAAAGCCAGATACTACATGCCCAAGCAGTGTCCTCACCCCACTGTGAACTGCCAAAAACTGCTGAAACCTTGGATCAATGCTTTAGATTGAATTGCAGCCCAGAATCAAGGCACTACTCATGGGCAGCTGCCTGAGCTAAAGCCACAGCTCCTACCTTGGTACCTGGAGGCAGGAGAACAGTCTTCACCTCCACAGCAATGAGAATGAGAGCAATGATGCTGAATACAGCAACTACGAAGAGACTCCCAACAACAGCTGTCTGGCGGCTGCATCCCATTCCTGCCCCAATCTGTAAAGACAAGAGGAGATCAGATCCCTCTTTTTACCCTGGCACTCACCCTCACATATACTATCAGTTCAGCTCCACCAGAACATCCCTGCTGGCCTCCTGTTCCCAGGGTTCAAATTACACTTTGGCTGGTGTAAAAAAAATGGAGCTGCCCATCACAATGCCCTAATAACATTGGAGACCCCCACAGGTTATGATTTTCACATCTTACAGGGGGGCTCTCATCTCTTATGGGGGAGGGGTGTGCAGCCTACCCCCGCCACCACTCCAAGCTCCCCCATACTTCGAACCCTGACTGTTCCTTTGTTCACAGCTATGGTGTCAAAGTTGCTGGCCCATCTGAGCAGAGGACTAACCCCACGTAACAGTCCCTGCAAAAGCAAAAACCACAGCTGGGCTCAAAGTAGCCACTCAGCTTTTCAGAGCATGATCTCTCCCTGTAATGCTACACTGGAGTGACTAGACTATCCTCTCCACCCTCCATAAATGGGGATGCACAGCCTGTCATTTTGGGGCCAACGTGTTCCAGCCCCACTGCTGCTTTTCCCCCATCCTTTCACCCTCCACACACAGTCTGAGTATCAGCACTCAGAGCTCAGAAATTACATGTAAACTGGTATCAGCACTCACTGGTGTCAGTGATCAGAAACTGGTTCCAATCTGTAACACAAGAGAAGTTCAGTGCACATAAAACTCTCTCAAAATGGCCAAAACTGGCTTAAGATAAACCTGGATTGATGTACTTTCAGACCTGACTGATCTAGGTTAAATACATTTATTCAACTTCTGTCCCAGATCCCCTCCAGATTCAAGTTAAATCTCAGTTCCCCAGCATCTCAGATTGCTTTAGGCCTCACCTGCAAGCTCTCCCTCGTAGGTTGGGCAGGTTAGCCTTGGCCCAAGCTGCCTGCTCCAGCTGAGCAGAGAGGTGTGCGCTAGGCTCCCCCCTCCTCTTCCCAGCTTCTGGCCTGGGCCACTGGCTGCGTTTCTAGAATCAAACGTGCACTTGCATATCGGTTCAGTCTAGACAGCTTAGACTAACCTGTGATGACTGAATTGATTCAGCCTTGAGCTCTTTGACTGTCTGTACTTAGCGCAAGTGTTGGGAGCATTGGGGCACCGGGCAAGTGCTTGAATGTTGTGAATCACATTTGAACTGAACTTCTGAGCAGGTTTTTCTGTTCTCCAATTTATCTGAACGGTGAAAGAGGCCCCCTGGGGCTGTCCAGACTTCTATCCTCCCAGAGTCTAGAAAGGGTGGTGAGCTTGCTTATAGTTTGGTATTGCAGGTAGACTAGAAGGATGGGCCTATACGTGTGGCCTCATCAACCAGCAGAATGCAATTAAATGGGAAAAGCCTAGCTGCAATTAGGATGGGCTAATGATAAAAGCTATTCCCAACTAATCCATTCCCCCTTATAGCTCCCAGGATAAACCTCCTGCCTGCTTGTGGATTACATGCCTCAAGGAAATTGCATGCTGTTATGAGCTCACACCCTTGGTCATTAACTAAATTAGTCATGAACACTGAGGGAAATCCAGGACTGCGGCTAGCACCATGGAGACGGGGGTGGACGAGTTGGGAGGAACAGGGAACCCTAGAGAGGCAGACAATGCAATGCTCTGCCAGGTAACCTGATACCACCTGCAGAGGTTCCCTCGGCCTCCAGTGAAGTCAGAGTAGCTAAGCAAACATATTTGTTCCTGTGGATAGTTATTGCACAATATCCCAGGCCAGCCCTGGGACCTCATGGTGGTCACCTCTTCCAGAGCTAGATCATGCCAAAGGACAGTCCAGACGTCATCAGGCTCTGTACATCCATGCTGATTCACTGTCCGTACAGTCATTCACCAAGCGCAAAGCACATGCAATGAGATACCACCAACCTTTCAAGCAGAGTAAAGAGCCAACCCATTAAAATGAGAGCAAATCAATTCACACCTTCCATTGAGGTGCTCAGTTCCTTGCTGGAGCTGATCCCAAGGCAGTATAAATAGTGTGAGAAAATAAGCCAGATTCTTCTTTTACCTGACCAATGTCCTATGTTAGTACACAAAATAGCTGACCTCACCAGACCCTCACCATTGTCATTGCCAATCAAAGTTTACTTCTCTTCACTCTGAATCATCTCCATCCCCCACCCAAAGTCATGTCTACATAGCCTCCAGATGATCAACAAGTACAGCAACAGTAGGAAATGATGGGTGGTTTAATGGAATTAGCATTAGAGTTGACGTCAGGAAATACAGGGTCAAGTCCCAGCTGAACTACAGATCATGTCTTTGATTATAGCCATTTGTCGCATCTAATCCAGTAACACTAGTATTATGGCTCTTCACAGAAAATGTTTCTCTCTCTGTATGGATTAGACATGTCTTCTCCACAGTGATGAACCACTTAATATAGGGGGTTGAGAAAGTAGTCCACTGTCATACTTGCCCATTTATTTGCTGTTGCTTAAAACAAGCATATACATACATTCAATACACACCATGTTCACAGCTCTTCTAGGGATGCATGTGCTGGTGAGGTTTTTTCATTAACACTGACTGCTCATGTAGTACCCAGGCCAATCAGGACATGGTGTCACTACTGCAAACTGCTTCAGTCTGGCATTTAGAGCTCACCACTTAGTAACCTAATTCTATTTAGGATGTACCAAAAAGAGGAGGACATGCTTTCCCTTCACTCTGCTAGTTCAGTGGTATTAACGGGAGTCAAAATATATTTGGAGGCTATGGCGAGAATGGTCAAATAAATCTGGTATATAAGCATCACAAATATAGGAGCCTAACTCTGCACTGCACTAGACAGAGGGATCGCAGACAGCATCTGCTATTGAAAGGCTCAGAGTAGTTCCTGCCTGTCATGTTTTTTGCATGAGTTTACTGAACACACACAAATGTGCGTGAAGCACAGCTTGTTTTGCAGTATTGTTTTATTGCAGACTGACATACAGACAGAAGACACATCAGTTGTTTCACTAGTGGTTTGCTATGTTTTTCTTGGGGGAAAAAAATTTGAAAGTTATGTAGTGAGAAAGACTTGAGCAAATAGTCAATGGTTTTAGATTGCACACATTAGGGACCATTATGGTCTGCAACGCATGGAGTAAATCTGTGTATTTGGAAGGGCACAGAAGGATGTCTTTTACACAGTTGACTTCTTACCCAAGTTCTCTCTCTAGGTCCTTTCCATCGCTCACATAGCACCAAGGACTTTGCATGACAAGCTCTGCCCTAACACTTTTGCATCTCTGTTACCTTCCCCGCATTTGCACAGCACCAACTGACTGACACTTAGTCACACAACTATCACCCGTGCACAGAAAGGAGCAGAACACAACCTCTCCCGTAGCTGGGCTGCACTGAGCAGAGTGGAAAGTCAGCAAAACATACTGAGTTCCCAAGAGCAGCTCAGATAACAGACTGGGAGCTCGTCAGCCGAGTAAGAGCAGAATGTTTGCGTGGAACCAGGGTTCAGAGCAGAGCTGCACTTTCAGTGGCTTCCTACCTAGCTACTGACAGAAAAAATACCTGCCTCTCTTCCCACCTCCAGGCCCCATGACTCACCTGTGCTGGTGCAGGTGAGAGGAAAGTTTGGGCTCCTGGAGTTGCAATCTCTGCCAGTCTTAGTCCATCCCGCCGGAGAGCAGTGTCCTGCGCCTGGGACAAAAGCTGCCTGGGAACCTCTCAGTCCTGCTTTGTAGGCGCACAGCACAGTCCCAAGGTAGAGTCCCCTCCCCTTGGCCTGCGACCAATCACCTACCCACAGGAGAGGCCATTCTTCCCAGACCTTCTCTTTCTGCAGGTCCAGGTGATACAGGCAGGTTGTACTAGTTGGCTCTGTCCCCAGTACCCAGACGTCATCATAACCTCAAGCTTTCAATATTAACCACTTCACTGCTGGGAAAAGGGTGTGACTGTAGGATAAGTGGAAAAATTATTGCTTTAACTCTTCATGCTTTTGCAAGTATGTACCCAGGAACTAAAACTCAGTTTCCTGCCCTGTGACATGAGAACAGACAACCACAGACTAACAGACAGAAAGTCCCAAGGCCTGTGATCACAACCGACGTGCTTGAATTAGAAGACATCTGCACTGCGATGTGGCAGCTTAAATGCGCCTGCGCGAGTGGAGTTTTCCAATAACTTGTAACTGAGTATATAAGCAATGAAGAGCAAGCACTCAGGGTCAGTTATGATCTGAGTCTCATGACTCCAGGCTGACCTGCTTGCAAGCAATAAAGGCTTTGTCTCTGTGGCTTGTGGCGTGACTCACTTCTGGGGACCAAATTGGAACTTAGCCTCCAGGAGCTCGAACGGCCCCTTGTGCAACATGACCACATGGCCAAAAGCCTCAGTCCATGGTCTGAGTGCTGCTATCCTGGATGTACTGTGGAGTATCACCCTGAATAATGAGGGATGTTTATTAAGAAACAGATTCCAGTGTCCCTGCACTTTCTGGCAGCAGCGAAAGGGGTTTAGCGTGCATATTGATATTCTCCCCAAGTCCATCATAAATGCAGTAGGCAATGCAAGAAGCCTCCCTGCACTGACCTGGAGGAACCCTAAGGCCATGGGAGCAGGAAGGTCACTCATCCCCAGGTTGAGTGCCAGCTTGGAGCTCCACTGCTGCTTCAGTCCAAGATGCAAGCTGCTCCCTCGAGCCTCTGCTCAGTGAAGCAAGTCAGCTTCCCTTTCATCTGCTGCTACTTGGCAACAGATATACAGACAGATGGAGGGAAAGAAGCCTCCACCCCAGACCTCAGCTCCCACAGTATTCCAGTACTGGCTTCCTCCACCTGTAGCTCTGCAGTGCCCCTCATGCCTGGCTCGCCACCCACTTCTATTCCAGCCTAGAGTCTCTGTACACACAGCTGCACTAATGCCCCCAGTTCTGACCAGGTAGTCCAGTCTTCTCTTCTATTAGCACATCACCACAGACAGACATCCTTCAGACCTTATCAACAAGGATCCTGATTTTCTCCCTTTAGAAATCCCAAATTCTCCCGTTTAAAAAAATTTGCAAATTCTCCAATTAAAAACCCCAAATTTGTGTTTTTCTGTGAAAATTAACTGTCAGAGTGTGTGTGTGTGTGTGTGTGCGTGTGTGTGCGCGCGCGCGTGTGTTCACTGAACATAATGTTTTATTGATCTATTTACAATTTTAAAGCAGTATGGAAGCCTACCAGTGCCTCAGTCACTATAATAAAACACATTCTAAATACCTATAAATTCTGCCATTTGGTTTTGGGTTTTTTAATCCCTGCCCCATTCACTCACCAGGATGCGGGTCCAGCTGTGGCTCTCTCCCCCACCTCTGCCCCTGCTGTTTGTGGCTCAGCAGCCCTGATATGCTGGTGCCTTGCTCATGCCAGTGCCCCAGGCTCCCCACCCACAGCCCCCTGCCCTCCAGCCCTGCTGGAGTATCCCCCCAGGTCCCAGGGCTATGGGGCCAGGGAACCTGGGTCTGTGGCCCCCTGCCCACCTGTGGGAGACAGCATCTGGCGCAGCCTGAGCAGAGTGCAGAGCCCAGCTCCCCTACGGGTTGCATAGCCGAGTGGAGCCCATGCCGGGGGTGGATGCAGGCTGCCAGCTGTGGGCTTGGGGCTCCCGGCCCTGGTGTCCTCCCCGCTCCATGGCCCAGAGGGCAAGACCTGGGGCAAGAAGGCAGAGTGGGACAGGAAGGCTCAGTGTCACTGCTGGGAGCCCTGCACTGCCATGGCAAGGGTCTGACCCCTGTCCCCTCAGCCGCAGCAGGGGGGCACAACTCTGTGCTACCACCCCAACTCCTTCTGGGTGAGCAAGGGCCATCTCGCCATCGCAGTGTGGGGCTCCCAGCAGAGGCACCAAGCCTCCCCATCCCACTCTGCCCTCCCACACTGGATCTCACTTACTATACTGTAGAGGCCCCAGGGGGAGGGCAGCATGGTGGGGAGCCCCAAGCCTGCAGCAGGCAGTTTCCATCTGTCCCAGCCCACGTACAAAGCTGGGAGGCACGTGCCCTCTATGTCTCCCCCCCAGAGTGCATGCAGCGACAGGGAGGCAGCACCTCGCCACTCTCGCCCAAACCTGTGGCGCCGTCCTGCTCCCTGCCCAGATCCTGCGGCCGCACATTCCAGCCCCAAGCCCCACGTACCACCCCCGCTGGGCAGCAGCCTCAGCCCTGCCTAATTCCCTCCCTCCCTATGGGGGGGCCTCAATTCCCCCTGACTCCAGACTTAGCTGCAGGAGCAGCTCTCATGCTGCCTGGCTGCCATGTGAACGTGTGCATGCGCACAGGCACGTGGTACCCCCTACCTGATGGCCCTCCTCCCACTCCCCCGGCCCCTTGCAGACTGGCACTGTGCCAGCCTACAAGGGGAAACCCACTGTTTCCCTTGTTTTTCTGCATTAAAGAAGAAAATTCACTTTTTTCTCCTTAAAGAGAGAGAAAATCCACTTCTTTCTCCTTAAAATGAGAAAATCTGGGTTTTACCTGTTTTTTCTGCAGTGAAGCCCCCTTTGTCTTATGGTTCCTGTTAAATTCTGCAGCAGCCTTATGGGCCTGATCTGTACTAAGGACTGTCCTGAAGACTTCCTTTGTCTGAAACAAGGGCTGCCCAAATATACCTCGGCCCTGCAGTGTGCGCACACAGCACAGCCCGAAGAAACTCCTTTTACCTTGGCCTGTGATCGATCACAGGAGAGCCATTCTTCTCAGAAATGAGGGTGAATTGTCCAATGGGCAGGGCACTTGCTGGAAACCTGGGTAAGAACCAGGGTGAGGTGCTTCTCTACACCTCCTTTCCACCTCTTGACCATTTCCGTTGTAAGTTATTCAAACCAGGAGCCATCTTTCACTTTGTGTCTGTGCGGGCACTACTCTCAATACCAATAATGTTGGAAACCCACCAAATTAATTTTGCTCATGAACCAATGGGATGTAGTCGCAAGACCATAAGCCCAAAGGGCCATCAGATGTCCCTTGATGAGACAGCTTCATCCAAATGGCACTGCCTGCTGAGATACCCAGAAAGGCGCCTCTGCCAGGGGGCTAGAGAAGAAGGGCTGCAACATTATAGCTAAACAGCATAAGTCACTCCAGGGAAGGAGTTATTTTAACCTGTTAACTGCTGGATTCAATTCCATGCCCCATTGCCCTCTGTGAATACTGGGCTGGAGATGTCCCCAGCCTGTTTTGGGGCAGGGAGGGTGAAAACGAAGCAGGGAAGAGCTTACTGGCATTGGCAGCGCCCTGCTGCAAGCCCTGGGATGGTCTACAGGAGAACCTGGCACGAACCTCTGGCCAGTCCCTGTGTGTTCAGCTCTCCTGGCTCAAGGGGTAATTTTCCCCCACACACCACAGAGCTAACACCTCGAGGTACATTCAGTACAGTAGTTAGTTACTCACCCATTCATGAGACTTTTGCACATGTTGGAGGAGTTGTGGCTCTGGCTTCTCAGGCCTTCCTTCCTCTGGACCCTGCAGAAGAGGTCTTGTGACCCCCATCCTCCTGGCTCCTGTCCTCTAGCATGGTCCCCCCAGCAGGATCAGCTGCCTTCACTATTTGGCTGGCACTACCCTCACACCTGCCTCTTCTGTACAAAGGCTTCTATATAGTCCGGAGCTTGACCAGACATTTTACTCCTGTTGAGCCTCCATGACAGCTACTCCAGAAGGACAGAGAGAAAGGCTGATCATTTAGTGTTGGTGGTGCCAGGGGTACAGCTAGGACATAGGCAATCAGGGCTTGACCCCTGCAGGTTACAAGCCTAGGGGGATCAGGAAGCTAGGGGCAAGAGAAATGGGGATCAGGAACAGGCAGGTCAGGAGGCCAGTCTCTAGAAGGGACTGAGACACAGGTGGTCCCCTTAACTAGAATCACAAGCTGAGGGAAAGCGGTGGATGGGAATCAGGAAAAAGAAGCACGGATCCAGTTCAGCATCATTAGCCAAAGGGGTTTGCAACAGGGAGCTGTAGCTGAACAGGATCAGAACATGGACAGTCCCTAGGCTATGCTACAAGTCAGGAGCTGGCCAACAGAAAAGGGGTCTGGCATGCAGTCTGGAAGCTCACAGGGTCAAGAAGCCAGCAAGACAATCTGAAAGCATACAGGGTCAGGCTGGAGTCAGGAACCTGGAAGCCAACCAGCAGGACCCAGAGATTAGGAAACCAAGAACAACCAGTCAGCAGCCTGGCACTAACAGAGAAGCATAGCTTCTGTTAAGTAACTAGCTAGACACCACCAAGGCTACTGCTTATAAGAGGCAGTCATGCCCATGCCAGCAACTGGGGCAGCTGGGGGTACTTAGGCCACCGCCAGCCAGACCCACATAGGCAATCAGGGCCAGCTGGGGTCAACTGACCCTGCCTGCTGCCCTGGCTCCTGACACATGGGACATGTGTGCCTCTGCAAGGTGCGTGCACATTACAAGGGACAGTATAGGCACATTTCTTGGTGGCCCTGCAAGTTTGTACAGTATCATCTATCTAGCTATGCTGCAGCTAATACCCTCCTTTACAGCTGGTGCCAGGCAGACTCAGGGCTGCTCTCTGTGTCTGTCCAAGCCCCTTGTTACACGGGTGACAGGAACGTGGTTGGTAGGTGGTTTTCCATTACCAGGAGCTTGTAAGGGGTTGCCAGGGGAGGATCATGAAAGCTAGGGTTTGCAGATGCCTTCCACTCAGTCAGTCTGGGGCTGATCCTGATTTGCAGCAACAAGTTTGCCAAATTGCTGAGGTCACCAGGTGAGGGCAGCCTTGCCTCCATGCTACAAAGACTCACCCTGGGCTTTCCTCAGCCCTTGTTGTAGAGCTCCCCGCTGCTAGGGGACACCAAACTGCAGCGACAGAGTCTGAAATAACCAGGCCTTGTTTCCATTGAATCTAATTCTCTCTCTTCTGTCCCATGCCTGTCACTCTGAAATCTGGTTTCACATAAGTGCCCACTGGAGGCTGGGATTCACTTTGTGAGCAGGCTAGTGGCTCATTCAGACTGGGTGGACTGCAGCAGCTGTTTTGCAGGTCAGCACTCTCACTGTGGGAGAGGGAGTAGCAGTACTTGGGGCTGACAAAGGCATGGGGACAGCCTTCTTTTGGGGACATGGTAGGAGCTTGCTATGTGCAAGAGGATCCAGCAATGTATCAAAGCAGTTCATTCACTGATGACAAGGAAAAGATCAGATTTTTTTCTTGGAGACAGTAATTGTTAGGTCACTATTTTTCCAGCTGTGGACCCCTCAGTTACAGAAAAGTAGGGTGGGGTCTGGCTCAGTATAAGTGGTGGGTGTATGCACAGGGGTGGGCAAGTGAGTGGGGCTTCTAGACTGAATCATTGAGATTTCCGGGAGCGCCCAGCCAGAATACACTTGTGCCAGGAGCTCATTCTTAGAGCTGGGAAAGGACAGGCTGCTCCCAACAGTGTGTGCCCATTCCTCAGAGTGGTGGCTGTGGGGCAAAGCCAGCCATACATTAGACATGTACCCGCTGCCTATGGTGAGAGGGCTTCATGTCTATGAGTGGGCTAAACAAAATTCCTGATAACCACCGAACTGGCTGGCAGGCAAAGGATAAAGGTCCACCTGAACCTCAATTGCCAATCAGGGTAATCGAAACACAGCAGCCCACAAGGGAATGATGTGGCCAGCATCACATCCCCACTACAGAAAGGATGTGGACAAGTTGGATGGAGTCCAGCAGAGGGCAATGAAAATGGTTAGGGGGCTGGGGCACATAACTTAGGAGGAGAGGCTGAGGGAACTAAGCTTATTTAGTCTGCAGAAAGGGGTGGGATTTGATAGCAGCCTTTAGCTACCTGAAGGGTGGTTCAAAAGAAGCTGGACCTAGACTGTTTTCAGTGATGACAGAACAAGGAGCAATGGACACAAGTTGCAGCAAGGGAAGTTTTGGTTAGATATTAAGAAAAACTTTCTTGCAAGGAGGGTGGTGAAGCACTGGAACATGCTACCTAGAGAGGATGTGGAATCTCCGTCCTTGGAGGTTTTTAAGGCCCAGCTCAACAAAGCTCTGGCTGGGATGGTCTAGTTGGGTAAGGCCCTGCTTTGAGCAGGGGGTTGGACTAGATGACCTCCTGTGGTCCCTTCTAACCTTAATTTTCTATGATACTATGATCACATCCATCTGCCTTCAACTCCCATATCCAAATGACCAGGTAGCCATTTACAGCTGGGTGAGTTGGAGGTGGCCTTTGGTAAAAGTCCAGAATGAAGCTCAGGCTCTTACCCTATAGCTGTGGTTAGATACCTGCTACCACACCACACAGAACATGTAGGAAATAATATTTATTAGGAACAGAAATGCATGGTTAGTCCAAAACAACAGGCACCATCTTCTGGCAGCCTGGGGCAACACTGGAGCCAGATCGGAAGCAACAATGCTACTGCAGAGAATAAGGAAGATCTCCCAGGTCTAGAGGATATTCCTATGATCCAGTTCATTCCTGCTCCCTGGCCTCTTCATCATAGGGAAGAAAACCAAAGTCTGAGATCAGGTGCTATACACTTGCATCATCTTTTTCCCAGTCCCTTCATTTTTTCTGGTCACTTTGATCTGCCTCTTTTGTATGGGTCTCTCTCTGCGAGAGATTCCAGCACTTTTCCTGAAAGTCCAAGGTACGTTTTCCAAAGCCACATAGGGCTGAAGACATGGCTTTGCCTGAGAACCTAACTGTAGCTTAAAGAGTTGTGGCCAAGGCACATGCACACAACAACTGTCCCCAAGCCCTGGCTTCACACCTTCCTGCCAAACAAGTTCCCCTTTGCAGGCAACCTTGGGCTCTTGGTACCATGCTCAGGGATATCAGCTGAGTTGCCTGGAAGGAGGCATCACCCAGAATCCAACTCACTGTCTGCCTTTAAAGAAACAAGGGGAAATTGTGAGGAAAGTGAAGTCCCTGCTGAATTTGCCTCTGTATTGGATGAGTCTTGTCAGCAAGTCTCTCTGACAAGCAGCACTGAGTCTAGGCATAATCCCAGCAGCTCTTCTGAGGGCCAAGGCACAGAGGGAGAAAGTTGACCTCTCCACCCCCACCTTATATGCCATCACTTTATGATCTCAGTCTCATGGACTGTGCCAGTGTTGTGCCTCTTCTGCCTGGCCATTTGGGCCATGGCTATGCTCTGAGGCTCTGCTCTACCTGCTGATGGGAGCAGAGGGTGTTATAACTGAATGGGCGTGGGGAAGTCAGAGGACCTACCTCAACTTAGACTCTTCTGGCTTCTGCATATTTAGGTGGTATCTTATTGGAAGAGCAAGAAGTGTGGGGCTCATATACAATGGACACTGAATGCCACAGAGATGGCTGTTCCCATACTGCTGCACAGTTATTAATAAGCAACAGGCATGATTAGTGCTTCATCTGCTTAGAGCATTTCTGATGTCAACTACTTTTCACCATCCATTATACAGATGGGGAAACTGAGGCACCAAGAAGGAAGGAGATAGACCCAAGGCCAAGCACAGCACTCATAGCAGAGATGGGACGAGAAGTAACCAAGCTAAAATTGTGCAAATCTCTGAGCTGTCAAGCCGGGGCAATAAGTGCATAATGCGAGCAGAACTGGGTGAACCAGACTATCCCCAGATTCAAGCACCTGGCACACAGAGGGCAGGCCTGGCAAGGTCCTCTGGCCTCAGTGAGTCATACCCTGCCCACTCAGGCACTTGCCACTCATCAGAGCCCTGAATTACCCCACGATCACCTGCCAGATTAGGGAGACTGGAGGGCAATAGTGCTCTAGGTCCTGCTGCAGATCAGAGTGCTGGATTAGCCAGAGGAATGGCTCTGCTGAAAGCTTAAGCCTCAGAGCAAAGCAGCACTCCCTGGCATGAGGCTGTATCTCTACCTAGGTGGAGCCTGCACCCACGAGTCCTGTGAGCAAGCAGGGTGTCTTACCCAAGGGCCCAACTTTCAGCAGTGTTGAATACTCATTGTTCCCCAGAAAACCAGGGGCACCTGTAGGCACTGACTGTTTATGGTAAGTCCATGAGGAGTGATGCAGGGTGGTTCCTTGTACCATGTCAGGTATCCAAAAGGATGACCCTAGTGCCGCCTAGTGGCTTTGCAAATTACAGCCTGGCAATATACTGCGGGTAGGGCTGTGCTGCTGTTGGGAGGGTATTGCAGCATGCTAATTAAACCAGCTAGTGTGGGCTTGCTGCTTGCGTGCAAGTTGGCTTTCTAGCCTATGCTAAGCTATGTGTTGCTCTAGTTTCATTGTTAACAGTAACAAAGGCAGATAGTGTGAGCTGGCTTGGGTATGCCTACTTGAACTGCAGTCACACTTCTTTCTACTTGTGATGTACAAGCAGTCTTCATTCCCCGGGGTAACAGGGTGTTGCCTTTAGACCACTGTGCAACTGGGGAACTAAGGACCAGAGAGGATAACACCCCTATCCTCAAAGGTGTATAGCTGCCTAGCAACCATGGGTTTAAGTGAAGATTTGGGCCTGAGAGCTGGTGGCATGGCACAAAAATTGAACCCAGGACTTCCCATTCCTAGACTGGTGCTCTAGTCCAGTGTTTCCCAACCTTTTCCAGCCCAAGGCACACTTACATTAATACCAATTTTCTGCAGCACACCTGTTAAGGCATTCCCCATCCTCATACCTATTGTAGCTCATCATAGCTCATTGCCATGGCAAAATTCTGTTCATTTCTGATGGTACACTTGTGCCGCAGCACACTGGGTGGGAAACACTGCCCTAGTCCCTTCATAGGTAGACAAGTTTCTTTGCGTAAATCCAATATCTTTTATTAGACCAGCTGAAATAATTGGGAAGAATTCTTCTTTGCACGTTTTTGGGTACAAATACCCTCCATCAGGCAGAGGAAGCATCTGCAATTGATCTAACAAAAGATCCCTAAGAACTTTTTCTGCCTATATCCTTAGACCAACATGGCTTCTACTTGCACCCCTATTCCCTTCATTACACTTCACAGTCTCCTCCTTTTAGTTTCCTAATCTATCTACCATTCAAACAGTTGGATGGAAAAAAGAGCTTAAATACTGTATATGCTGTTATTTAAAAATAAATCTGAGGTCCTTAATTGAAACATGCCATTTGGTTCATGGAAACAAAAATGTTTCAAAGGTAACAAGTAAAAGTTTAAATGTTTAAGACTTTTTTGGTGGTGAGAAAAATTTCCCAAGTAGCAGGTTTTAGTCAGCAAATAGTTCTGAGCTCTCTGCTAGATGTTCAAGCCCATATTGATGTTTCCTTCTGCTCTGTGGTTATGACAAGTCTTCCCAGTATAGTCCAGTCAGTCACCATGTGGCCCTTTTTTTGCTACTAAATGGGTGAGTCTACATATGCAAATGCTGCTAGATGGGTTTACTCTGCAGTAATTTACTGCAGTGTAACCCCACTCTGGGCATCTACACATGCAGGCATCAGTATCCCCGCTAAACTGTGTGGCATGCACAGCTGTGCAGGCACAATTGCACAGCCGTGAACACTAGCAGGCATCTGGGAGCCCCCTGGCACTAGCCTACCCCTGTCCCCTCTGGCCCTATACTGACGCCCTGCAGCAGTCAGGAGGAGGTGGAGGCTCCAGCCACAGCTGCCCGTGGCCAGCATCCATCTTTAAAAGCTAGCCCTGAGCACTGTTCCTTGGCCACCTGCGTTCCTGGCCTGGAGCAGCATGCAGAGCATGGTGCCAGCATGCTCTGGTTCTGTTGTCAGAGCCTGAGCTCATTGCGCCAAGGCTGTTCCACCTCCAGATCCCAGGAGTGGCATCCAGTGGCCCAGGCTCCTGCTGTACACTCTGGTTGCCCTGCTGTGCCACCATGGTGACCACCGCCTGGCTCAGGTCAGTCTCAGCCCTGGTGGCACCCCCACACAGCATGTTTGCCCAGACTCACCACAGTGTCTGAGGCCCCCTGCCATCACACTGCTGCCACCTGGACCCCATGCTGCTGCCCAGACGGTGGTGGCAGGAATGCTGAGGATGTGCATCTGGATGCCATCACTGCTGCTATCCATGCACTCCTGGGCTTCCATCCCCACCAGGACTGGTGGCTGCATGTTGTCTAGCACACCTAGGATGATGAGCAGTGGCTGGAGTTGTTCCAGATGACCCAGACCACCTTAAGCAGCTCCACCCGCACCTGGAGGGGCAGGCCACCACCATGTGGTGGCCACTCCCCATGGACACCTGGCTGGCCATTGCTGTGTTCAGGCTGGCCACACCAACCAGCCTGCACTATGTCAGCCACCTCTTCAGTGTGGGTAAGGTGATTGCTGGGGAGGCCATCCTGGAGGTCTGTGGCACCCTCCAGGACATGCTGGGACACACTGTGCTCTGGGTCCACAACCCCCTGGAGATAGTGGTAGTTCTGTGACCTGGGCTTCCCCCAGTGCATTAGAGCCCTGGATGGGACCCACGTTCCCATCACCTGCCCACCACGCAGCAACTTCCCCTACTACAGCTGGCAGGGCTTTTACTCCATCAAGCTCCAAGCCATCATCGACCACCACAGTGCCTTCATCAATGCGAGCACTGGCTGGATGGGCAGCACCCATGATGCCCACATCTTCTGCAGCTCCGCCCTGCCAGCCCTGGTGGACAGCAGATGCTTTGAGCCGGGGTGCCAGACCTCCAGCTGGGTGTAGTGATGGTTCTGCCCCTTTTCATCGGGAACCCCACCTACCCACTCCTCCCTTGGGTCATGAGGCCCTACGTTGGCCCCGCCAGACACACTTCAACAGGTGTCCGGGACAGACCTGCATGCTGGTGGAGCACACCTTCAGCTGCCTGAAGCGATGCTGGCACACCACTCACCTCAAGGTTGCTGAGGCCAACATCCCCAGGTCATCATCGCAGCCTGTGTGCTACATAACCTGTGCAAGGCCCAGGGGAAGCTCTTCTGCAATGCCTGGTGGAGGAGGCACAGCGGGTGGCAGATGCCTGGCATGAGGAACACCAGCTGCAGCAGCAGCAACAGCAATTGCTCTCCTACACCAAGGCCCCAAGCAAGCTGCACACCCACCAGTGGAGGCCTGGGCACTGGGTGAGAGAGGCACTGGCTGACCATCTCCTCCTGAACTCCCCACTGTAGGCTACCTGGATGGCTGTCCACAGACTCCAGCCCCACCACACACCCCAAGCACCCATGCCCACTGTGGACAGTTGTCAGAAAAAGCACTTTATTCCCCTCCACAAACCCAGACCCCCTCCCCCCTCCCTCCAGAACCACAGAGCCCCTCACCTCCAAGACTGGAGGTGACCCTGATGGTGCATCCTGACTGGCAGCTGGTGCCTACCCTACAGCGTGCAGCTATAGAACCTGCAGAGCCAGGAGAAAGAGGCTGTTTATGAGAGTTTGCCACCTTTCTGAGATATCATACTCTATATCAGGGGGCTGTGCACTGCCTGGACTCAGATCGGGGGTCATGCATGCATGGGTGCTGCTCAAGGACCACTGTAAGTCAGCTGGTCATGCCATGGCACAGGCAGGCACCGGACAAGTCCCTGTCCCTGCTTGCTCTGCAGGGGCAGGTGAGCCACTGGGTGCTGGCCAAGGCAGCCTGCCTTCCCCACCCCCTTCCCAGGCCTAGCTCCTGGCAGCACCTGCTGGTGCAACTCCAGACCCACTCCCCCTCACCCCCATTTCTCCTCCTGCAGGCCAGGTTGTATTTGCCACTGCCACCAAGCCCATGGCGCCCAGGCTTGGGGGGCTAGGGGCTCCTGGGACACGGAGCTGGTGGCACCCCCTGACCCCCTCCCAGGGGGCCTCGCCAGAGAAGCACCCTGAGGCCAGCCTTCCCCCTCCTGCACCAGCCCTACACCATGATGATCATGCCCCTGCTGAGTGTCAGTGTTGAACATCATCAGGTTTTGATCTGCCCACCTTACAAGCCTATCCAGGTCCACCTGTATTTCCAGCCTTTCCTCCAGTGTGACCTCAGTCCCCCTTATCTGGTTTCATCTGCGAACTTTGCCACTCTGCTTTTAACACCCACATCCAAATCATTAATGAATATGTTAAAAAGTACTGACCCGAGTACTGAACCCTGAGGGATGCCACTGGTCACCAAGTGCCATGTTGACTCAGTTCCATCTATTATTACTCTCTGGGTCCAGCGAACAAATTGACTGAATGCACCAAATTACTGTGCAGTAAGCATCTGCCCATGTAGATGGTGATGCTTACCGTACAATCATTTGGTCTACCACACATAAAGCATCTCATGTAGATGTGCCCAATGAAGCCATAACATGGAGCTAAGAACCTCAATAGTTTCAATTTCCTTGAACTAAAAGGTTTAAGAAAGCAGTCTGAGAGGTTAGATGCACACACTGAAGGAAGTATAAATGGGATACAAGCAAAGACAGGAAAGGGCTACTACACCCTTTGGGTGGCTTCAAAGAGCATGCCTTTCTGCTAGCAGCAGTACGTGCTAGTCTGCGGTACCACAGAGGCTTTGCTGAGGACATGAACACTGACTGAGAATGAACACTGCCCCTATCTCTTCCATCAGGTGACAAGGGCTTTGTAAGCAGGTCAGAGCCACGGCTGCAAGGTGCTTCTGAGCCAAGTGGGATGGTACAGGATCAAAAGGTCTATTAAACCAGTTTATGTGTACTTCTGTCCCTAGCTCTACAGACAACCTTCCCTGTCAAATGTTAGTTGAAACCACCACCAGTTAGCAGTCTCTCTCAGTCACTGTCAAATATGCCCAGGGGAACTACTACCTAGCCCAGTCTGTTGGGAAGGAGAATCACCCAGGGCTGCCATCTGGGGGCCTAATCACCTATGCCAGCCAAAAGTGGCAGGTGCAGAGTAAGGAGGTCCACCCTCCAGCAGCTCTACTACCTGCACCAGGCAAAGTGGGGAGTGCAGAGTAGGCAGGGCCTTACCAAAGTCCATTGCCACTGCACGGCCATAGATTACTGCTCCTCATTGCTGCTCGGCTGCCGGAAGTTGCCGCTCTGCTCTGCTCTGCTGTCAGGGGGTCGCTGCTCCGCTATGCTGCTAGGGATCATTGATCCTCTTCGGGTTGTTTATGCAACCCCAAATGTCTTCAACCCTGACCTGCCCAACAGCAGGATGAAGGATCTCAGCTCTTTCAAAACTAGCAGATGACAGGTTTCTATCTGTGTACTTGTCTCCACTGACACTTCCCCTTTGGGACTGAGGGCCAAATGCAGGGTCATCCACAAAGGGATTCCTGGTTCAAGTCTCTCTGGCTTCCACCTAACTCCACTCTGGATCTGAGGGTCTTTCCACTACAGACCTCTGCAGAGCTTACAGTCTGTGGCCTTTGCACAACTTCCCCTTCACAACATTTGAGAAGAGAAAACCTATGAACAAAGATATGACTGGCCTGGCCCTTTATGTTTGCACATTTTACCCACAAACAGCAAAAACAGCCCCTAGTATCCACACCTCTGAACACATGTACCAATGAGCATATGCAGAGAAGGCAAACACAGTTAGAAAAACAGAACATAACCACAGTAATAGATGGAGCACATACACCATAAGCAGGGTGCATTTTGTGTTTAAAAAACCTCCCCAGGAAATACCTCCAAGGGAAATGTCTCTTGTACGCTCCACCCTGAGCCCTATATATCAGGAGCACCAGGCTGGCTAAGGGACTGAGGGCTGAGCTGAGCTTGGCATAGAGCCGGGCTCAGTGCTTCTGCAGGGAACGAACAGCCACACTGAAAACCTCGTATGTGGGCTGCTGTGGTATTGCACTAGACCCTGCCTTCTCTAGAGCTAACCAAGTTCTCAGGGGGCTGTAGCCATAGGCATGTAGCCAAGGCCATATGGTCCCTGACCCAGCAATGGTCTAAACCAGGCAAAAATGGGGAAAAAAATCAGCCACTGCCCCCAGCTAGGGGGCTGCAGGCACAGCCACTTCCTTTCCCAATCAGGGGCCAGCAATGATACAAAGCAATTAAAAAGAGGCATTAAGCCAGGCTTTCTGTTATGTCTGTCCCATCCCCGTGTCAGCAGAAACCAGCACCTGGAGCCAGTGTGCCAGCCACGGCCCACACCGAGCCCAGAACAAGCAGC
The DNA here is from genome assembly GCF_001723895.1 of Crocodylus porosus. NCBI lineage: Eukaryota > Metazoa > Chordata > Crocodylia > Crocodylidae > Crocodylus > Crocodylus porosus. The sequence continues at coordinate 1,545,830 of NW_017728925.1, forward strand.
TACCAGAGATGTCAAAGACACCAGCTGAGGGGATGCCAGAGCCAGCGAGCAGCATAGCAGTCCCTTTGTTCCTAAAGCACATTCTGGGCTGCAGCCATGTCAGGCTAAAATTCAGGCTCTTAGAAAGAAGGCTGGTTAGAAAGCAAGCATTTTCCACAACATTTTTAAAAGAAAGACAGAGGATTGTAAAAAAAAAAAAAAAAA
>NW_017728925.1:1546500-1548613 GCF_001723895.1 Crocodylus porosus
AGTGGGCTTGTGGCAGAGCCCCCCATGCAGTGTGAGGTGGCACAGATTCTCACCCCCCTGCCTGGCAGCACCTGATGTGTGGGGGCTTTTTTTTAAAGGGCTGGGAGCTGGGTGGGTGAAGCAGCCATGGGAGGCAGGGGGAGCAGGCAGGGGATGGGGCCTGGCAGGAGTCTCCGCATGGTCTCCTCCCTCCTCCTCTACTTAACAGCTCCCTGCTGCAGTGGGCGGGGACTGCCTGAATCATCAAAGCTCTCCTAATCTTTTCCAAATTGATTTGGAGAGCTTTGAATCAATTCTGACCTTTTAATTGGTTCCCTGATTGGATTTGGAGATTTGGCCACCGAATCAGGCCAAATCTCCTCTGAATCAAATCAGCATACAAAGCTTCGCACATCCCTAGAAGCTACCATTGCTGCCAGCTCAGACATTGCAACTGCCCCTGTCACCCTTGGGGATGCAGACCCTGCTTACTACCCTTTTGTCTAAGGCCCTCTTTACACCAGACAGAGCTACACTGGCAAATCCTGTCTTGTGCAGGCATAGCTTCTTCCCACAAAAGCACTCCTGCTGGTGCTAGCATGTCAGTGCTAAAGGCTTCTGCTAGTGCAAAGATAAAATCAGTTTTCCCCAGGCAACACTACAGCAGCAAAAGTTTCTAGAGTAGGCCAGCATGCTTAGTCCCATGAAAATCTTCACTGAAACTTTTTTTATCACTGACTTAGTTTTCCTCTTTCTTGCTTTGAGGCTGTTACCATCTTCACTGTGAGACCATGGGGGAGGGGGAAGGCAGGCTAGAAACCAGCAGAAAACTTGGCAGCTCAGAGATTTGGCAAGAGGCGTTGCTTTCGCTTTGCTCTGCTTTGCAGGAAGCAGCAGCAAGAAAAGAGGACGGAGCAAGGGCCAGCCTACCGGCACAGGCTTCCTGCACAGTAAAACAGCCACCTGTGAGAAACCTGCAGGCTCTGGGCTCAAAAGCAGCAGCCGCTGTCCCAATAAGTGGGGCTGGGATGGGGGGACCTGCATGCAGAGTGATGGGAAGGTGAAAGTGAAAGGGGTTTCAGAGTAAAGTGAAGCAGGCCAGGCTGCTGGGAGGAGACGTGCCTGCGCCCGAGAGTCTTCGGCAGGAGGGCGGCTGCCTGCAGCTGCTCCAGAATCTGTGCTGGGAAGGTAAACCTCTGCCCCCTGCTCCTCCTCCGCGCTTCGCTGCCTGCTAGCGGTTCTCCTCGCACGGGGTTTAGTCCTCTTGTACTCCCTGGGCTCCCTGGACAGGAACCAGGCTCAGAGTAGCAGCCTCGGGGAGGTCGGGAAGGGCTCAGATGAGCCTAAGGGAAATGTTTTGCAGTTCAGCAAGAGCTGGACACATCTGGTTTAGATTCCTCTGCAAACTGGACAAAGGAATCCACAGACTGGATCAGACTGAGCCCCCTGTCATCCAGTGTCTGGAATTGGACAGTGGCCAGCAGCAGACGCTTGAGAGGAAGGGGCAACATACCTATACTAGGCAGATGTGGGTCAATCTGTCACCCACGGTAGGTCTCTGGTAGAGGGGGATTGGCACAAAGGTTAATGTATGTTCTAAAATGTTTGCTGTAATGAACTGGGATCCCTCTGGGAATCTCCAATTTGGCTGGAGCCTACAGCCTCCACGGGTCGGGGATAGCCATCCAGTTGGTGGTTGGTTATTCATACTGCAGCACTGTAGAGAAGAGGTTTTCAAATTACTTCAAGTCACAACCCCACTTGAGAGCAGTCAGCTAGCAAAGCAATGAACTCACCAGGGCAGTTTACAGCTCAGGGTGAAAGTTCACTCCTGTGTTGTTTGCCTGAAGTTAATTCTTCCTGCACATTGCTCCTTGCCCTGTCCAAGCAGGCAGGTCTTCCCCTGCTGCACCCTGGAAAAGAACTGATTGATCACAGCAAATAAATGCAGTTATCAACAACAAATGGCAAAAGGACAATCTGCCCTTTTATGTATTGTATGGGCCTAAGAAGATGGCTGCTTTCTTCCTATATCAATATGATAGGAACTGGATTTCTGAAAGGGTTAAATTCCTATCGCTTGTGAGGATGAAGGCTTGTGAACTAGCTTGGGAGAATATATATATATATATAT
>NW_017728925.1:1548878-1550364 GCF_001723895.1 Crocodylus porosus
TGCAGCAAACTGTAAGGTTGGTCCAAATCTTCATCTGTGTGGGGTCACTGAGGGACCTCTACTGATAAGAGAAGGTCTGTCGTGCCCTTTGCAGGGAAAGCTGTAGCAAGCAGCTCACTCTTAATTCAGCAACGTGCTGCAAATGAAGTGGACTGCAAACCATCCCGATATGACAAATGCACACTCTACCATAGCTCTCTCTTCCCTTGCTCCCCTCCCTCCCTTCCCCTGAACTCCCATTTCCCCGGTGGGGAAATTGCTGTGTGAGCTGTCTGGCAGACCAAAAAGGAGGCCCGAGCTGGCTGAATAATGAAAACAAATTACTTGCAAATAACATCTCTGAAGGAAAAGCTCACTATTTGATTCATGAATATTCACAAGGCAAGACCCCACAAGGGAGTGTTCATTAATGCAAGGTGGAGCCTGCCTGCCTAATTCAGCCAGCCAAAGCTCACAACACGTTTAAGGTAAAAACCATAAATAGGATCATAGGGAGGTGGGACTGGAAGGGACCTCATGAGGCTGTCTAATCCAGACCCTGCTCAAGGCAAGATCAGCCCTGACTAAACCACCCCAGCCAAGTGTCTGTCTAACCTGCTCTTGAAAACTTTGAGGGATGAAAAAGAGTTCACAATTTCTCTAAGCAGCTCGTGCCAATGCTTGAACATCATCGTCAAAAAGTTCTTCCTAATCTCCAACCTAAATTTCCTCTGCTGCAGCTTGAGGTCGCTGGCCCCCATCTTGCCCCCTACAGCCACAGAGGATAGTCAGCTTCCTTGTCTTTGTAATCCTCCATTCAGATATTTGAAGACTGTTACCAATCCCCCCCTCAGGTTTCTCTTCTCCAGACTAAATAACCATGGTTCTTTTAGTCTTTCCTTATAAATTATGCATTCCAGGTCCATAATCATTTTTTGCTGCTTTCCAATGGACTATGTCCAAATCTTTTTTGAAGCTTGGGGCCTAAAACTGGACACTTGACTTCAGGTGAGGTCTTGCCAGTGCCAAAAGAGGAGATGAAAACAGCACTAGGAGACAAGTGCTCCTGATTCACATGCTCCCTCTGAGGCTGAGGTACATAAACCTCTGCTTTCATTGGTGAAAAGAGGATCCTTTTATACCCCTCCATGAGTGTGAGAGAGTGCGTCCTGAAAGTGTGTAGGTTGTAGCCGTGTTGGTCTAAGGCCATAGGCAGACAAGGTTCTTTGGGTGAATCTGATATCTGTTATTAGACCAACTTAAATAATTGGAAAACAAATTTTTAGCAAGCTTTCGGGTTCAAAAGCCCTTTGTCAGGCTATGGAAGTTTCAGCCGTTGGTGTGAGCTCTTCCTGGATGGAATGACAAGTAAAGAAGCCAGTGCCCGGGCTGCACACAAGACAGGCAGTCAGTGAAAACTTAGATTGAGGAGTCAATGGGTGAGAGACAGGCCGGGTGGGGGGGAGCCTATGAACTCCATCAACCTCCTGGATACTAAAAATCTTGG